>NW_015549848.1:665035-694230 GCF_001515605.1 Sinocyclocheilus anshuiensis
CAATAATGTACAGTATGTGGAAAATAATGTGTTTTTTTAACCTTAAACTGCATAAACACATTTCATTACACCGAATACACAAAATAATGTTCTTTTTAGCAACATCATATCGAGACATCAGAATGTTGAAAATGTGAGCTTATGGAATAGAATGAGTTTGTCACCACTTATTAAAGGAATAGTTTACCCAAAATTAAAAATTTGCTGAAATGTCCTCACTCTCAGGTCATCCAAAATGTAGATGAGTTTGTGTCTTCATTCTGCAGTGAATGGGTGTCGTCAGAATGAGAGTCCAAACAGCTGATAAAAACATCACAATGATCCACAAATGCATATTCGCTGTAAAATGGGTAGGTTTAGGTTTGGGGGTAGGTTAAGGGGTCTAAAAATCTAAATCGCTTATTGATAAAATGATAAAAATGCATTGATATGAATATCTTAATGATATAAAAGATACGTAAATATTTGTAAGTTTTTTAGCTAAAAATACGTAGCGATTTATACGTTTTAAACGTTGAAATACGTCTAAATTGTACGCTTTAGCATTAATAAAAACATACAAAAGTGTACGTTTTGTGCTTGTAAATGTTACGTATTAATACCTACGTATAAACATGAGACCAGGCTGTTGTAAGAGACAATGGTGTCATTAAGATGCTTTTAACTTAAACTATGAGTCTATAATCCATAATAAATGAACTATTCCTTTAAGGCCATTTGCTACTGTGCTACAAATAATTTCATAATGCTGGAGAATAAAGATAAATAAATAAATAAATAAATATGTGACATGGCTGTGGTGCTTTATTTACTTTTTTCATCCTGATGAGTGTTTAAACCTTCCAATAACCTTTAAAACCTCAACAATAGACTCACCTGAACAACACACTGCATTCAAACATTGTTTGTGTGCATATCAATGAACAATAATCCGCCAGTTTCAGACTTGCATCTTATTTTACCACTGAAAGGGTCTTTTGTTCAATAAAGAGTCTGTTCAGTGCTTCAGATCAACACAAATGCATTCAGAGAAAGAAGTGAATCACATCTGTCAAGGAAAACGTTAGAGATCAATATTTTCTGACATACTCCATTTTATAATACATGCAAACAACATGAAACAGCTTTTACAACCCATTTTATTTTCATAATGTGACCTGAATGTGACTTCATCCATTCATCCATCCAGATAGCATAGATAGTAAATAATATACTAGAAAACCAGATAGTAGATAAATACAGTATAAAACAAGTCTGTATCGGGGTAATTATAAATGTTTGTTTTTTATGTTATTTTGTATGCTGGTAGTTTTAGTTTTAATAGTGCAGAAAGCTTTGATTTTGGTTTTATCTTGTGAAATTTACTGTAATTTGTCTGAAAATATTCTGTCAGGGGATGGTTTTGTTTATGATATTTTTTCTCTTTATTAGTGCTACTGATTGTACATTTATTCATCCATCCATCTAGATGTAAATTAGTTTAATAAAAGAAATACATTACAAAACAAATATGTATCATATGTATATAGGAAGTCGTATGTATATAGGAATATAGGAATATGTATATAGGAATATGTATATAGGAAGTCGTATATAGGAAGTCGTGTATATAGGAAGTCATCATATGTATATAGGAAGTCGTGGCCTAATGGTTAGAGAGTCGGACTCATAACCCGAAGGTTGTGGGTTCGAGTCTCGTACCGGCAGGGATTGTAGGTGGGGGGAGTGAATGTACAGCGCTCTCTCTCCCACCTTCAATACCACGACTGAGGTGCCCTTGAGCAAGGCACCGAACCCCCAACTGCTCCCCGGGCGCCGCAGCATAAATGGCTGCCCACTGCTCCGGGTGTGTGTTCACGGTGTGTGTGTGTTCACTGCTGTGTGTGTGCACTTTGGATGGGTAAATGCAGAGCACTAATTCCTAGTATGGGTCACCATACTTGGCCACATGTCACGTCACTTATATATATATTTCTGTTTCAGTCTAGTTAGTTTTTAGTGGTTCATAGAGCTTTAATATTGTATTTCATATGCTGGTTTTCTATTTCAGTCTAGTTTTTTTTTCTCCTTTGTTTTTTTAACTGGTGTATAGCGCTTTAATATTGGTATTTTATGTTCTTTTATTTTTTAATGCTGATTTTCCATTTCAGTCTAGTTTCAGTTTGTTTTAATGGTGCATAAAGATTTAATTTTGGTTTTGTCTTATGAAAATTACCATAATTTGTCTGAACATAATTAGACCATGGATGTTTCTGTTTATGATAATCATTCTAAATATAGTGTTACTGATTCTACAGCTGAAAATATCAGAACAGCTGTTCACATATCTACCGCGTCCATGCGCTGTTCATTTCTCTGCTCTATCTGTTCAGACCAAGTCTCTCTCTCACTCCATCTCTCACATCTGATTTCATTCTAGCTGAAGGGAAGGAAATGGTGTGGGTGGGGTTAAAGTGGTGCGGTCACAGATGGGAGGCACAGGTAGTGCTGGAGGTTCAGGTTTTTTTCTCTGTTCTCGAGCCGGAGGGGGGATTGCGCAGGACTCAAGAATCCAATATCAACAGAGGACACAGTTCATCCACCTAACCATCTATCACCAAACACTGCATCATTTACAACAGCAGAGAGAGAGAGCTGTGCGCTGATATTGGAATTTAAAGGTGACTCTCTCCTTGTTGGGACACAATGATCCTGCGCCTGATAGTGTTCAGGTTAAATTCCTCTGATCAGATTTATCTCACCTGAACCTCAACACAAACACACTTTACATTTAATCAAACACGGAAATGAGTCACAATTAGTTAGTGTGATATTGTTTCAATTATGAAACCCTTTTCCTGCCCTTCTGATATTCTGCCTTCACATATTTTTAAAGAGGCTTTTACAGTTGAGTCCAATCGTGACTTCTATTATTAATAGTTCTCTAGTCAGTGGGAGGGTTCCAGACACTTTAAACATGCTATAGTACAATCCCTGTTGAAAAAGCATCATCTTGATCAGTATCTCATGAATAAGTACAGACCCATTTCTAAACTATCTTTTATTTCAAAAGTCCTGGAAAAATTTGTCTACTCTCAGATTTCATCTTACCTCAACGTTTTTGGTATTTTTGATTATTTTCAGTCTGGTTTCAGGAAGTGACACAGTACTGAATCTGCGTTGCTGAAGCTTACCAATGACATTTTACTCACTCTTGACTCTGGTTGAGCTGTATTTTAATCCTGCTTGATGTAAGTGCAGCATTTGACACAGTAGATCATGATATCCTTTTACAAAAACTCAATCATGTAGCTGGGTTTCAGGGGTCTGTGCTTGAGTGGTTTGCCTCTTACCTGAAGGGGAGAACTTGTTCTGTTAATGTAGGGGAATGTTTCTCATCTTGTGCTCAACTCTCTTACGGTGTTCCGCAGGGTTCCATTTTAGGTCCTCTTCTTTTTGCATTATATATGCTTCCTCTAGGTCATATTATTCAGAGACACAACTTATCCTATCATTTCTATGCCAATGACACTCAGCTTTATCTTCTTATTAAAGATAACAGCTGTTCTGTGTCCAGTTTGTTTGATTGTCTGCATGACATAAAATGCAGACACTCAAATGTTTCAGATAGAAGCAAAACATTATTCAAAACTGTCAAGATTTGAAAAAGAATTAAATCTGTAAAATAAAGAAAACTGTAAAGTTTTTGCAAAATAAAGAAAACTATTTTCTGCTGTCTCGTTTTCCTTTCCGTGAACTTTGGATTGCATCACAATAAACCGAAACAGCACATTTCGTTTTGTTAATCTGTCAATGATTTAAGTGAAATACATTTCGTGTATAGGCCAATATAGACTATTCCTTTTTATGTAAGCCTATAGTTTTATTCTGCTGTCTCTGTTCACAAGCGCTGCAGGTGTGCGTGATCTGTTGAATCCATCTTACACTATCCTCAGATAAACTTTAATGCATTGCCATTGCGACTTACCTATGATGAATTTACAGCTGAGCACGGGCATTTCACGGGCTGGATGCGTCAGCTTCACATTTGCATAGGCCGTACTACTTGAATTCCTGATTGGTTGACAGCAAATTTCAAATATTAAATGGAACGATAAAATAACGTTATTAACCGGTTAACGGCCATTTCAAATTTTCGATTCTGTTCGGAACTATAAAATCTGATTTCGTTTCTGTTTTTGTTCCTGTCAAAATTTCATTCGTTTCCGGTTTTCATTTTCGTTCCTTGAACCGGTTCTGAGCCCAGGTTTTGAACATTGTCTAGTCTTTTATTTTGTTTTAATTCTGTTTTATATTTCCTGTACAGCACTTTGGCTTCAAAATATTTTATTTTTAAATGTATTTTATAACTCACTAAACAAACTAAACTAAATTTAAAGGGGTCATTGGATGCAAAATTCAAAAGTTTGAAATGAAATCCACTCAGTGTTTTTTTAAATCCATATAAATAATAGCCCCTTTCTCAAATCAAGCCGTTCTCAGCTTCATGGCTGTGTGATGTCACACAGACCCAGGCCCCTCCCACAATTGTTGATTGACACTGGCGTTTTACCTTATACCCGCTCTGAGTGAGCTGTCATCAGTCCGCCATTGTTTCAACGACGGAGCAGGAGTAGACAAGAATGTCTCCTAAGAGATTGAGGTGCTTTCTTGTTGGATGTAATAATGAACATAGCAGTTGTCATTTACTCTTGTCATCTGAGCCGCTGAAGATGCAGTTAATTACTTTTAATTTTGAAGGGAATGCACCCCCCTATCTACCTAAATACGTCTATGTTCGCGTGAATCATTCGTGATCCAGCCTCACCTACAGAAAAAGTGAGTATAAGGTTCTTTTATGAATCTTTGCAAATCGCCTTTCCTAATAACGTGCTAGTTAGCAAGCTCCGCAGCTAAATGCAGCTAAAGTAAACAGTCTCATGAGAACGGCTCGTCACCCCATGGAAGAGAGGGGTGGGGTGAGCAGAGTTCATTAGCATTTAAAGAAACATGTACTAAAACAGGTTGCTGTGTGCAGAGCTGTTTTTGGCACAGTAAAAAGGGTGTTGTTTTACACTACCATTGAGAAATTTTAACCAAAGTATGTTATAGACTTTTCATTAAGACCCTAAAGAATTATATCAACTTGTGGAAAATGGGCATCCGATGACCCCTTTAAACTAAACTAAATTAAACTAAACTAAACAAAGTTCTTATTGGTAAGTCATGGGATCAGCTCATTCAACTCAATGTAAACAGTGATGAATATCTCACCTTTGAGGAGTATGTGTGTCCGTCTGAGCCGCACACCAAGCTGGAGTGAACTACAGGACATGGCCTACATTTCCCATGATTCACAGCTCCCATCCAACGCTTATGAGGGGGATTTCCTTTCCTGGGTTTAATGCTACAAAGAGAACGAGAGAAAATTAGTGGGGAATGTCAGAAATATAGGCTTTTTTTTTTTTTTTGCTTTTGTTGGGCCCTATGATTTCTTTAATGTGGAAAATGTGGATGGCATCGTGGAATCCAGGCATAGACTGAATGTCACAGAATTTGGCAAATTTCCGTTAACATCCTGGGGTCGACAGTTCCGCCGGCGGGAATTTTTGCAGATTTGAATGTTGACAGCGAAAAGAACTAAAATGAACATCATCAAATCATGATGTGGACTAGTGTCTGTGAATATTCAAATGCAAAAAGACAGCAATGAATATGAAATCAGCATGTTCTGAATGAGAAATATATTACTAGTGTATAGTAGTATGTACTTCTCATTAAAACGGGAGTTTTGGGATGTTAAACTTGTTGTTTAGCTCCTGATTGGGAATCCTACAGTAAGACTATGACTTATGTAATGTATATTATAAAAATAAAGCAATTAAATGTCTTTTAAATTATATTTGCACATTATCTGATTCAATAAATGGCCAAATTAAAGATTTATCTTGTGTAGTATGATAACGGATCTGATTACCCTGCAAAACTAACCTGCCGTTCTGTATTCCCTACAGTTAGTAGCTCATCAATTAGCGTACTAAGTTAGTTCTGATTACCTGCAGCCTTGTGCCAACGGCCCAGTCAAGATGTGAGCGACATTACAAACAGCTAATTCTTGAATCCGAAAGGGATTTTACAAGGAGATGAAATCTTACACAACACCGGCTGATCAGATATCACACACATACACATACTGGAGATAAGAAAGTGACAAAAGATGTCTGTAATGTCACTTCTGTTCACACTCAAAATGTCACTATCTCAGAGAAAGTGTGAAGTGTGATCATCTGACGGTGATAAACAAACATGATCTCTGTCTGTATCTCATGGCTGACAGAAGCACTTTAACAGATCAGTGACAATATCAGAGATTTGATAAACGGCTGTATGTTTGTGGCACTTTTTGAAAGAAGACTCATATGCTCACCAAGGCTACATTTATTTGATCAGAAAAATTGCATATATATTATTACAATTTAAAGTAACTGTTTTCTATGTGACTATATTGTAAAATTTAATTTCTTCCTCCGATGCAAAGCTGAATTTTCAGCATCATTACTCCAGTCTTCAGTGTCACATGATCCTTCAGAAATCATTCACATAATCATCACACATAAACATATTTTTGTGGAAACATTGTGATACATTTTATTTTTCAGGATTCTTTGTCAAATGGAAAGTTCAAAAGAACAGCATTTAACAGAAATTTTTGTAACCTTATAAATGTCTTTAATGTCACTTTTTTTTATCAATTTAATGCAGCCTCGATGAATAAGGGTATTCATTAAAAATGAAAAAATCTAATCTAAATTATACATATAAAATCACTTTTGTCTCCCATTTTGGTGTTTGCATCAAAATACATTTTAAAAAGTGATTTTATATACATAGAAAGCAAAGTAAAAGTTCTACTTTAATGTTTCAAATAACTTGTGAAAATAAAATATGGATGAAATAATGCTCCATTGTCATTCAGTGTGACATATATTTACGTAAAAATGAAACAACATTCTGAGCTGTACTTATTAAAATATATCAAAGTAAAAGTGATCATACTAAAGTTTATATAGTTTAATTTTATGATAGTCATAATTTTTTTGCTCTGGAAAAAATAAACAGGACACATTCTAATGTACAGGGGGGAAAAGAAAAAGAAAAAACAAAACTGTATTAGACCTTTATTGTGTCATCTATGACCCATTACAAATGTTATTTATCACAGTGGCGTGCACGGGGGGCCTCGAGCCCCTGCCCCTTTGAGGTCCGACGCTAAAGTGCCCTTGCGGTCCGGTCTACGTGCCCCCGGTCCGCGATTTCTGCCGAGGGTAGGGGTGTGCGATATGAAGATTTTTGAACGTGGACGATAAAAATGTCTCCACGATCTGCTTTTGCAAAGAAATGTTGTATCGTGCTACAGCGCACATTCTGTCAGCTGCAGTTCTGACACCGCCGAATCAATATACTGTACGACGCGACATACATTAACATCAGTGCCGTCCTTAGGGGGTTGCAACTGGTGCACAGTCGCACCGGGCCCCACGGCAAACGGACCAAGGTGGAACCCCCCCGGAACGCGATCGCGAATGGACCGAGGGGGACCCCACTCCCTACCTCGCACCGGGCCCCGCGTCAGCTAAGGACAGCCCTGGTGTTAACTCAGCGGTAGAGTTACTCACGGGACACTGCACTTATTCACAATCAATTTTTTGCATTTGCTTTAAAGCCTTACTGGTTAAACGTTTCATGCGTGTGCTGTTCTGACGAGTGCTTTTTCTGAGCACACCCAAAGTGCGCGCACGAAAAAACAGTGCCTGATTACTGAACTACGTTATGTTTTGTGCTAATACTGTCAAAACACACAAGGTTTATGTATAGACTCAGTTGGTTATGTCTAAAGTGAAAGTAAAAAACTGAGAGAAAAGGATGCGTGCCTGTATATTAGATGCATGCAGGTCTTAAAGGGACAGTAGGCTACATGCTGCCGACTGTAATTAAAGGGATAGGTCACCCTAAAATTAAATTTCTGTCATTATTTATTCACTCACATGTTGTCCCAACCTGTGTTAATTTCTTTCTTGTGCTGAACACAAAAGAAGATATTTTGAAGAATCTGGGTAACCAAACAGTTGCTGGTCCACATTGACTTTGATTGTAGGAAAAAAAAATACTAGGGAAGTCACTGTGGACCAGCAACTGTTTGGTTTTCCACCTTCTTCAAAATAGCATTTATGTTTAGCAGAAGGAGGAAACTCATTTAGGTTTAAAACAACTTTTGAGTGAGTAAATGAAGGTATAAAAATAAAACACTAGCCTATTTTAATTTTTGGGTGAATTATTCCCTTAATGTTAATAAAACACCAAACACAAAGAGAAAAAAATCACTCAATACTCTTGACTGAAAAACTTTAATACAGTTGCTTTAATAGGAATCAATGTATATATAGTGTTTTATTTTTATATTTGTTCATTCAATTTTTTGAATGCTCCTGCTAAATACACCTATTGTAGCCTACCTGAAAATAAAACACTGTTTCTTTTATTTGTATATTATGTGTATTTGTAATGTGTATCTTTGTTCTCATTTTTTAATAACAAAGACAATCGGTCCGCGATTGTGCCCTCGTAACGCCATTTCGCCCCTGCCCCTCCGGAGGTCTGTGCACGCCACTGATTTATCATATATGAAGAAGTTCATTATATATAATCTGAGTTTTCTCATATAACCTTGAAAGGCTTTATGTTGTGCTAATGACAAGCTGACTGCACATTTCCTCACTTATTACACGAGTGCTTACCACATAAATAAGCAGACATGAATTATTGATTCGAGTTGAAATTATTTTATTACGAGAGGGGAAAGAGAGCGTGGAGTGACACGACTGGAAACTCGCACAGCTCTTTAGGAAATAATTTGAGGGGGACAATGGTCAATTTAGCAGCTACAGTTTAGCATCATTATACAAAAATATTGGCGGGCCGAATGCTGCGGGTGACCAATCACAGCCGCGTAATGAGCTCAACTCACTGCCAGTCCTTCTGAAGCAGTCAGTCTGCCACATTCACAGACATTACTGAGTGAGAATGAGCAGAATCTTTCTCTGGTCACTATGAAGTCCTTGTCTTGAGCCGCCGCTTTTACAGTCTATATATGTTGAACTGCTGGATAATGCAGCGGGATACAGTCTAATGGATTATATTACAGCACATCACGGTGCATTATATTATGAGTCTGTGATTCACACTTCATTGCGTTATATTGAAGTATATTTGTAATATTAGCTCAGCACTGAGGAAATTACACTGCAGTGATGAATCTGTTCTCAAATCAGTCTTACCGAGGAAATTGCGTCTATCCATACACGAGAATAAATCTTTATAATTACACTTCAGTTGAATTTAACCCTTTAAATATCATCAGTAATGGTTAATAAAATAGACAAATTTAACAAAATAAAACAGAAATTGGGAAAAAATTAAACTGATTACATAGGGCCTTAATAAAAAAAAAAGTTTAATAAATTGTTGTTAAAATGCTGTTTTCTAAATTTAATTGATTAGATATGCTTGTTGATTATTAAAAATGTAATTAAACCAGGAAAAGTTATATATATATATATATATATATATACAGTGGGTACGGAAAGTATTCAGACCCCCTTCAATTTTTCACTCTTTGTTATATTGCAGCCATTTGCTAAAATCATTTAAAAGAGTGAAAAATTTAAGGGGGTCTGAATACTTTCCGTACCCACTGTATATATACTAAAACATGGAATTTGGGAAAAAATTAAATGGAATTCATAGGGCCTCAAACATGTATGTAATTTTATTAAACTTTTAATAAATTGTTGTTAAATCATATTAGTTCCATTATTTTAATTAATTATATGTTCTTTGGTTACAAAATATTTATTTTGCCATTAACAATTCCAGAAAAAAATTAAATGACGAGAGAGAGAGCAAGAGCACAAAATAATTAAATCTGAAAAAAAAAATGTATTTGGAAATTTCACTGCTGTGTTGAATCTTGTCCCAAATCAGTCTTACTGAGGCAATAGAATATTTATACAACCAGTATGAGTCTCTCTTCATAATTACACTTTAATTGAATTTAACTTAAATTTCCGTTCTAAAACCTAGTGAGCTGCCTATCTAGACAGTTCCAGATCCAAAGCTGTATCAAAAAGTAAGCAACAATATTATGCTTATTGTTTCCTGGATAATACCTTGTTTTGACCCAGAACTACAGTAGCATCATATGTTGCATATACTGCTACAAATCAGGCAATTATGAGGGTTCATTTCAGTTAGGATTCTGCCTAAGTAGTGCACTAAATTCTGGAAAAGAACCAAGTCACGCATAAAAACTGCATCCAGAGAAATCGAACAGGTTTTAGACATGAAGTGCTTGTTTATTGAACATGTGCTTTAACACTAGCAACATCAGCTCCTTTTCACAGCATATGTAGATCCATTTGCCAGATTCTCCCCAATAATTAGTGCAGAAACTGTGAAAAAAGTGTGCAGATTCCATGCGGATCTACTTATGATTGACGATACGCTATGACGACGACTCACAATAGACAGCGACGGAATGTTAATGCGAGTCTGGAAAAGCGGAGATACCTCAGAGCCCGATTAAACACAAGGACACACACTCATTCATCTAGTGCCTGGAAATTATTTGTAATCATGGTTATGGAATAACTGCTGAAGGTTTGCTAGAAGCACCAGAAAACTATCCAATCAGAGCTTCCAAAGATTTAGGGTTTGGCTAGTTAGTCACTGCTGGTAATAGATGCATTAGCCACATCAAAAACTGGTCAGCATTATCCAAGCACAAGGGTTTTCAAACTGGGGTCTGGGGGAAAAAACAGGAAAAAAAAAAAAAAAACTAAATAAATAAAATGTAATTAATAATTTGATTAAAATAAATTAAAATGATTTAAATAAATAAATATTATTTGAATAATTTTAAAATGCATGCATTTATGAATATATTCAATTAATAAATAAATTATTTAAATAAAAAAACTTAACACTAAGAAAAACCAAAGCTAGCACTGTGCTCTATAGAATATTATACAGTGATACTACAGAAACTAAATATTTTGCAATAATATTTTACCCATTTATAATATTATTGTTTTTACAGTATAAATTTGGTCTTTATGAATAAATGTATGGCTGCCTGAGTCCTTTGCATGAAATGAAAAAAAAAAAAATAATAATAATAATTTTATTTTATAATAATAATTTTATTAAAATAAATGAAAAAATCTATAATCATTTATTAAAAAAAAAAAAAAATACTAACACTACAGTACTAGAGTGAGTAGGGGAAAAAATTTATAATTCAACATATTAGAATCTAAATATTTTCCAAATAATATTTTACACATATTCGGATATTTTTTATAATGCATTAAAATATGGCTGCCTTTTAAATTTTAGGATGGGGTCCCATGCATAAGGATGAATATATAAATAAAATAAAACATAACTAAATAAATAATTTGACTAAAATAATTTAAACAATTATATGAATAAATGAATGAATAAATTAAAATATATTTAAATATAAACAAATATACAACTTTTTTTTTTTACTAATTTAATTTTTAGTAATGTAACATATTAAAAACTAAATATTTTCCAAATAATATTTTGCACATATTTATAGTACTTTTTTTTAACAGTATAAATTAGGTCTTTATACATTAAAAAAGGCAGACTTTCACATTTTAGCATGGGGTTCTCTAGCATGTGGATGATCGTATATGGTGGTGTGTGGCATCTAAAAGATTGAAAACCCCTGCCCTAGCAACCACCCAATGCACCTTAGCAACCACTCAGTAAACTAATCAGCATTTGCCTTGACAAACGTTTCTTCCTTCCTGACGTGTGACTGTGGGTCTTACCTGTGCTGTGCTGGTTTATGATTGGCGCAGATGGCCGTCTGGAAGTCGTGGCTCACACACACTTTGTGAGGAGGGCAGTGAACCTTCAGACACGGGTCTTTAGTGCTGTCCAGCCCTGAAAGACAGAGAAAGACTTCATTTACTATGACAAACTAGAGCCTCCAGCTTATCTGATCTCTGATATGTGTTTACGTCTCTTTCAAACACAAACACAATCTCTCATCTTCTATATTCATGTTCTTTTGTTTTGCTTTTCCTTTCCAGGAAAGAAAGACAGAGCAGATTCAGTCAGATGGCATGCAAGGAAGCGAGAGAATCTGATTGAGGAGAGGAGAGCTTTACTCTGGCAAACACACAGGAGAAACAATGCACCAGCCTTCTGGCAAACGCTTTATCATCTCACACACACAGCGTCGACTTTGAGCAATAGCTCAGTGTAAACACTTCCTGACAAATGGAGGAAGAGGAGAAACACTGTCTCACGCTCTGCCATCTCTTCCTCTCGCGCAGGTAATGCGACTCCTCCAGCAGGAAGTAGGAGGGTGAGGAGGAATAGCGCGTGTGCGGAGATCATTACGAGAACTCGTGAGACATTCATCTCCATCAGGAAACATTAAACACACACCTTTCCTCAGCCATCTATACAGTGCAGATTCAGTTTCAAGCATCAGCCATATAGAACTAACATTTAGTGTGTGTGTGTGTGTGTGAGAGAGAGCTGAAACACACAGGTGGGTTTAACAGAGGTCAAACACTCCATCACTCCCTTTGACCTTCACATGTCTGTGTGTGTGTTCATCAGGGAAGTTTGATGCCAACCTGCTGTTCGTCTGGAGCGCAGCCATGCCAACTGGCCTTCAAAACACACACACACACACACACACACACACACAAACACGGTCGATTTACAGCTCTGATCACTGCTGTTAACAAAATAAATACCTCTTATTTAAAGGAACCGTTTATTAATATGAAACATCTGTCATCTTTTATTTCCCCTCATGTTGTGCTAAACCTGTGTCACTTTCCTTCACAAAAAATGTTACAATGATAAAACAAGAAGGCACTGACACAACAAAACCACAATAGGATGACACAATGAATGGGTATGATACAGTGAAACAATGATACAGAAAAACTATGACAAAACAATACAATGAAACAATAATACAACGAAACAATGACAACAAAACAGTACAAATTGTTACAGTTGCCAAAGTATGCCAAATTGCTACAATAAAACAAGAAAAAAGCAATACAATGAAACAACAGAACACTGATTGTTGTATAATTGTTTTGCTATAATGAAACAATGAAACAAAACGATACAATGAAACAACAAAATGAAACAATAAAGCCACGGAACAATAACACAACGAAACAAAGTGATGAAACAAAACAATACAATGAAACAACGGGCACATTGATGCAACAAAGACACAACAAAATGATACAATAATACAGTGAAACAAAACGATACAATGAAAAGAAACATTGATGCAACAAAGACACAATAAATCATGCTACAATGAAAATAATGCTACAATGAAACAAAACATTACAATGAATCAACATAACAATGGCACAACAAAATGATAACGGAACATTGATACAACATACATGTTTTGCTGTAATGGAACAATGAGACAACGAAACAATGAAACAAAATGATACAATGAAACAACAAAAAGAAACAAAGAAACAACAGGACACTGATGCAGAAAACGCAACGAAGAAACAACACAATGATACAACAAATCAACATAACACTGATACTATAAAACGATACAGTGAAACACAACACAATACAATGAAAGTAGACAGTGACTACAGTCAAGATTTAAAAAATGACATAAAAGCATCATAACATCCATCCATATGACCCGTACTTATTATTCCAAGAGCCAGATTAACTAAACAAGGCAAGTCAGTGCAAGAGTGCAATAAAAATAATGTAAATAATGGTGCAAATACCAGTAAATTGACTGCCGCAAACCGTAGTAAATCATGTTGTGTGATTCTTAAAAATACTCTCCCATTAATTTTGCGTCTGAAAGGGACACTCTACAAACGCATATGCAATAAGGTCAGCTGCAAAAATGACTTTTCAGTTTAAATTTTTCACTGTGCGTCTTTAGTAAATCCTGACAGTATTTTTTAATGCCAAAAGAGGGTTTAGTAAATCTGTTAGTAAATCTGGCCCCAAGTCTTCTGAAGTCAAATAATAGTTTTGTGTTAGAAACAGACCCATATTTAACATATTATTTGTTGAACATTTCCACCCACGCAGCAGCTCTCAAATATCATTTGTGCTTTTGTACATTCAAACACATTTCATTAAGTTAAGAGACCTGTGAGAACCAACATTGTTTGACATCACTTACATCCAACCTGGGTCCAATGCCATATTTGAATATGCAAATGAGGTGGGAAAGATTTGCAGCGATTAATGATTTAAATTTCAGTCTGTTCCTCAAATAAAGCATCATATGACTTTAGAAGAATAGTGCACTTAGTAAGTCATATCAACTGCTTGTAGGAGTCAATTTGTTTGCATGGAAAGGAACAATCCAGACATTTTGCCATTGTATAAACGCACACGTCTCATTCTCAAACACCTGTTCTAATACCTTATCTTCTTTTAGTGCATCTTCCTCGGATTTTCTTTCTGTCTTCTGCTGTCAGTGTTTTGTGAGGGAGTGAGTGTTTTTGCGTGTTTAGAGATGTACATGCCTTATTAATGGAGTTCAGGCCTCTCTCAACCCTGTGACGGACAGAATGATTTGATATTTTCCTGCATATGTGATTCAGCCGGTGAGGGCGAGAGAGATGGGAGGAAACGAGAGATGAGGCACTGGGAGTGTGTCGAAGGGGAAGTGAGGACACGCTTTACCAGCGGACAGACACACACATACACAGATTGCGTGATGTCTTTCACAGCATACAGTGATGGGATTCTGTCTGAAGGACATTTTGCTTTTGTGTTTTATTTTTGTTCCTTAACTGAGTGTGTGTAGTTAGCAGAGGGTTCAATGAGGTGAATCTCACAGAAGCATGTAAAATTAGGTATTTTTAATATTGTTTTAATATATTTACATTTATTACAATAAATAATATATAAATAAGCATAAAAATAATGTGACTTTTTTATTCTCATTATTGTAATGCAATACTTTTGAGTTTCTTTGTAATACACATTTTTCTCAATGGTGATTTACATTAGATTCTCATGACTGTAACAAAACACTAAATACTTTATCTTTTAAAATTAGATTAAATTAAATTACATTCAGAAAAAAGTTTAACCATGGTGCACAAATACTTAAATTTTTTTATGAAAATGACTTTTTGTTCCATTATAGTAATGAAAATTTAGAGATGAAAGTTTGCTAATTATAATAAAAAGAAGGGTGCAATATAAAGGGTTTCATTTTCTATAATATCAAATATTATATATTCTGTGAATTGTGGGGACTTTCCATAGACTTCTGTTGTTTTAATACTGACCAAAAAATATTTTCTATCCCCTATCCCTAAACCTACCCCCCTTACAGAAAACCTGATGTCTTTCAGATAAACATTTACTATTTTTAATAATTGTTTTCCCTCATGGAGACCGCAGGCTAGTTTGGTTCCCACAATTTAGCACACACACACACACACACACACACACACACACACAATTTTGTAATTTTGATGATTAGAGCTTACTTACAGCTCATGAAAGTCAAAAATCCAGTATCTCAAAATATTATGAAAGCATATTAAATGCAAAAGTTACTGGAAGGAAGAAATTGGGTAGGAAAAGGTGCACAAGCAACAGGGATGACCGCAAGCTTGAGAATACTGTCAAGCAAAGCCGATTCAAACACTTGGGAGAGCTTCACAAGGAGTGGACTGAAGCTGGAGTCAGTGCATCAAGAGTCATCACGCTCAGACGGCTTCAGGAAAAGGGCTACCAAGGCACTTCTGAAACCGAAACAACGTCAGAAGCATTTTACCTGGGCTAAGGAGAAAAAGAACTGGACTGTTGCTCAGTGGTTATGGAGATGATGATTTCTTTTCCAGCAAGACTTTAGCACCTGCCCACAGTGCCAAAACCACTTCCAAGTGGTTTGCTGACCATGATATTACTGTGCTTGATTGGCCAGCCAACATGCCTGACCTGAACCCCATATGGAATCTATGGGATATAACAGTCGATCCAACAATACAGATGAGCTGAAGACTCAATAGATCCTCAGCAGGGCCACAGGCTGATCGCTTCCATGCCACACCTCACTGATGCTGGAGTTTGTGCTAAAGAAGCCCTGACCAAGTCTTGAGTGCATAAATGAACATACTTTAAAGAACTTGAACTTTTCTGTTTTGCAAATCCTTTTTTTGATTGATCTTAGGAAATATTCTAATATTTTGAGATACTGGATTTTTGACTTTCATGAGCTGTAAGCTCTAATCATCAAAATTAACTTTACATTTTACATTTACTTTACATGTAATGAATCTAGAATATATGAAAGTTTCACTTTTTGAAATATATATATATATACTGTATATATATATATATAATTCAAATTATTATTATATAATTATATTTTTTTCACATTATAGTAATGAGAATTTAGAATAAAAATGTACTTAATTGCAATGAAAAGAATATTGCAATACAAAGAAAACTCTAACCAAAGCCAAAAGTAGCATCTGTACTATTATATTTAGCACATTACTGATGTGCAAAATGAAGCACTTGTGATAATTTACTGATGCACAAATTCTAAAAAATCTGAAATTAGACTTAGACTGTGATCTGACCTGTGACAGAGGGGCTTGTCTCAGTTATATTTAGGTTAGGAGAAAACAGAGTATAAAAACTGCTATCAAATCACTCAAAAGTCTGTCAGAAATCCCTGAAGCCGTTTCTCTCAGTCTCTGTAGTTACTGCACTTTGCATTTGCAGGTCAGTGCGTGCATACAAGAATACGTCCAATGTAATAAATCAAACAAAATAGCACAACAATAGAGTATTGATCTCATGAGGTGAGCGGATGTATAAGGTGAGTAAATGTACAGGTACACATTTACAGCACAGTGATGCATTTCTCTTGTTACTAGTCTACAGTGTATTCTTTCATTTTGTTCAGTCCTCTTTCTATTACAACAGAAAACAGGTCATTCATATTCAGAGACGAACCCCAAACACCCTCACAGCAGGGTACGAACGTGTGTGTCGAAGAGGGAATGAAAATAAGAAAGTGTGATAGATCCCGACTGATAAATGTGAGATGAGAGTGTGAGAGAGAGGGAGGATGGGGGATATTTACCTCTTCACACTTTTCAATTCCAGGCCTGAATGAACAAATTCAGCTCCTGTTTAACCAAGCAGTCAATTCTAATCGACAAACAGCGCACGATATACACACTTCAGCCATATACTGCACAGTATATACTATAAACTGCACACTGTTTATTAAACATAGTATGTGCAACTATATGTTGCAATAATGATATCCGTTTCAAACAGCAGGAGAAATGTAGCATTATATCACTTGCTCACCAATGGATCCTCTGGAGTGAATGGGTGCCGTCAGAATGAGAGTCCAAACAGCTGATAAAGACATCACTACAATCCACTCCAGTCCATCAATGAATGTCTTGTGAAGCAAAAACTGTGTTTGTAAGAAACAAATCCATTATCAAGAAGTTTTTAACTTCTAACCGTTACTTCTGGCTTAAAATAATTCATATTAACTCTTCCTCCTGTGGAAAAAGTCTATTTTCTGTTATCCTCTCACATCAAAATCCACCAACATATCAGTTTAGAACGGTTTTGGCTTGTAAATGATTCTTGATCTGTGCATGTTTCTCACCTGATTCAGATGAGATTACTGTTTCATTGGATGAATTGTTATTATGGATATTATGGACTTGTATTTTAGCAACGGTTTGAGGTTAAAAACATTTTAATAATGCATTTGTTTCTAACAAACGCACAGCTTTTCACTTCACAAGACATTAATTGATGTTTACTGTGATGTTTTTATCAGCTGTTTGGGCTCTCATTCTGACGGCACCCATTAACTGCAGAGACTTGTATTTTAGCAACGGTTTGAGGTTAAAAACATTTTAATAATGCATTTGTTTCTAACAAACGCACAGCTTTTCACTTCACAAGACATTAATTGATGTTTACTGTGATGTTTTTATCAGCTGTTTGGGCTCTCATTCTGACGGCACCCATTCACTGCAGAGGATCCATTGGTGAGCAAGTGATGTAATGCAAAATTCCTCCAAATCTGATGAAGAAACAAACTCATCTACATCTTGTATGGCCTGAGGGTGACTACAGTTTTATCAAACTTTCATTTTTGAGTGAACTATTCCTTTAATATTAGTTAATGCATTAACTAATATTAAATGCATAATGCAATCAATAACAGTGTATAATGCAATAATGCAATAGCTGTGCATAATGCAATCAATAGCAGGTTACAGTATTTCATATACACATAAAATTAGCACACTGTGCAAAGTATACATACTACAAATTGTAGAAATAGCACTGGTAGCGTGTCATTTTATGCCTCTTTTCTTGTCTACGATCGACTGTCCACATTAATCTCCGTCTGCTGTGCTTTATTACAGAAGTGAGTGAGTGATGAAGAATTAATTTCACTGAAAAATAAAACCCGTCCGCGCTGGTTTATTCGACGAGTGATTCCTCCTTCATCATATGTCTCTGGTGACATCGCTATGGAAACCCGCCACCCCTCATGGCCATGAGTTTGATCATTTTTATGGCTTGAATTAAAAGAGAGGGAGAGAGAAATATGCTCATAAACAGGCAAGATTTGATAGTCAGGAAATTAATCCTATAAAAGTGCAACATTGGCTCCATATATATCCTCTTACAGCCACCAGCGTGAGCGTGTGTGTGACCCTAAAGTATTATTCTGTACTTTAACACCATATTTTTTCAGAAAATGCTGGATTTTTGACAATCTACTAAAACTGCATGGAAAAATGGCACAGACCTTCCTTTTCTGTTGCATGCAAGAAAGAATCTCATACTGGTTGAATAAAAGATAGCAGATTTTCCTGTTTGGCCACTTTAAGCTGAACGCAGGCGTTTAAAGTCATCTAAACACAGCCTGCATCGATTCTCTCTGTGTAAACTGCAAATGCATTTGCTCTCTATCAGGTTCGACCTTTGAACTTTAGTATCACAGCAACAGTAGACCTCATCTATCCAGATGTGACCTCAAATGCTTTTATACACATCACAATATGACCTTTAACCCTTCGCGTGCCATGGATCACTGCGAATGTGGGCGTCTCATCTGCTGCGTCGATCAATAACTGTACAACACGAGGGCTTCGTTCAGATTAAATACTAGCGTTCTGTCAATGCTGCCTACTTACACTGCATACTGACTACTGCTTTCTGAATAAGTCAAATACTAGGTATTTTTCCACAATAAATGTTTCAATTCAGTGTTATTTTAGTTTCATTAATATGGTAACTGTTGTTTTTTTTTATATTTTGAATTTGATTTTCTTTTTATATTTTCTTTTTTCACCACAGAATTCAAAAAAAGGAAATTGTGACGTTTTATCTCACAATTCTGAGTTTATATCTTGCAATTTTTTTTTCTTTCTGCCACAGAATAAAATTAAGGTAATTGCAACTTTTTATCTCTTAAAAAAAAAAAATTTTTTTTTAGTTATGTTATTATTATTTTTTTACTTATCTATAATAGTTTTATTAAGTTTTAGTTTTTGTTATTTTAGTACTTTAAACAAATGAGAAATGCTGCCTTGGCAACTAGCTGAAATAAATAAGTGTGCATGAATCTGGAATAGCATACTATGATATTAGGGCTGGGCAATGTGGCTTAAAAACAAACACTCGATTAATTGAACACTTTACCTCGATTATGATTATTGAATGATTATTTTATTTACTTAATTTTTTGCCCTCATAGTTCATTTAAGGTTTGTACTGTAAATATACTCAACTATTAAAGTTGGGATTTTTTTTCTAATGAAAGGGTATATTGTCCATATAGTGCCGACTACACACGCGGTATTGTTTTTAAGGGAAAGTATTAATAGGATTAAAAAAATGAAATAACCGAAATGGGAAAATTATGTCGGTTAGAGGTTCTGAATTTCGGTTTCGATTTCTTTTCGATTAATCGTCCAGCCCTATATGATATTAACCATTATATTTATGCATTATCTTTATATGTTTTTAATTCAGAATCAGTAATAATAGTATGCTAGTATGCCATTTCAAATTTAGCAATCATTATTTTCCTCTGACTCCAGAGTAATTAGTCACATGGCATTTACAGCTCAGGTGATTGCCGCAAAAGAAACATGAAAAATGTGCATATTGTGAACAAAATACATCCCAAACATTGCACTAAACATTGAAATAATAAAAGTAGCATGCCAGTATGCTATTCTGAACACAACCACACATCGCATTAACCTGTGTGTTCTCTTTGCAACAGTTTGAATGATTCAGGTAAATCTCATTTCCATAATCATATCACAGAAGTCATCTTAAAACGAACGCTTCCCTATTCTGTCTCTGTTTTAAATACTGTAATTAGTGCTGAAGGTTGAATGAGGCTAAATTAGACGATCTGGATTCAGCATTCATACCTGTGATTATCCAATCACGACGAGTCTGTGCTGCCTAATGGCCAATCAGCTCACAGCAGAATTCTGAATGTCACCAGATAAACAAAAAACATTTTGATGAATGAGACCTTCATTTTCTGAACGAACACACTCACACACACGCATAATCTGTGTGATTATCATGCTGTGATCCTGTTTGCATAGAGAAAATGTAAATATATAACCTTGACAGAGCCACACACACACACACACACACACACACACGTCCTGTCAATGCCCTCTGCATTGGGGCACCTGCCTACCAAATGCCATCTGTGCCATCTGCACACTATGGCATCAAGTGTCAATCAACTCATTCAAATGCACACTAGGGAGACAGGAGGCAACATGAGAATAAAATTAACTCTATATGCTATGCTGTCTTAAAGTAATAGTTCACCCCAAAATGAAACATTGCTGAAAATGTACTCACCCTCAAGCCATCCAAGATGCATGTGAGTCTTCATCAGATTTGGAGAAATGTAACATTACATCATTTGCTCAGCAATGGATCTTCTGCAGTGAATGGGTGCCGTCAGAATGAGAGTCCAAACAGATGATAAAAACATCACAGTAATCCACAGGTAATCAACACAACTCAAGTCCATCAATTAACATCTTGTGAAGCCAAAAGCTGTTGTAAGAAGCAAATGCATAATTAAGACATTTTTAACTTCAAAACGGTGCTTCTGGCTAAAATATGAGTCTATAATCAATAATAATGCTTTTTCCAGTAAAAAATGTAAACGGTGCTTGATCTGTGCATATTTCTCTCCTGATTCAGACAGTATGACTTTTTCACTGGAGAAAGCATTATTATGGATTATGGACTCGAAAGCATCTATTAAAAATGCCTTGATGGATTTGTTTCTTACAAACACAAAGCTTTTGGCTTCACAGCATGTTTAATTGTGGATTACTGTGATGTTTTATCAGCTGTTTGGACTCCCATTCTGATGGCACCCATTCACGAAACTAACTCATCATCAGTACACCTTGGACGGCCGAGGGTGAGGATTTTTTCTTTCTTTTTCTTTTTTTTAACTATTCCTTTAATACACGTTCCTGGTCTTATTATGAATGATTCATCAATGCATTGTTTTTTTAAAGAAATGTCAGCAATCACAGTAAATATAATGACAGGTGAATACAGGAGGAGAATATGCACATGTGCATGTGAATATTCGATATGTAATTATTTTGGGCTTCTGTTACGAGGGAATAACCAGCAGTGCTAAAGTTCACAATGTGAGGTTAACTCAAACACTGAGCGTTAATAATGTATGACCCTACTGGAGCAAAACACACCTAGAGACCCTGAATTACACAACAGCATCCAAATACTGCCTGCAGAAATAGATGTCAAAGTCATTTTAAGATTTCTTTAGAAAGGCGATGAGTCTCACAGTCCTGCTGGAAACACAAGTTTGCCAGTTCAACCAGATGCAACTAAAATTACAACTAAAACTATTAAAAATAATTTTCGTAAATTGAAAAAAACAAAAAACCTGAAATAAAACCATTACATTTGAATAAACTTTAAATGAATTTTTTTTGTTTTTTGTTTTTATTATAAATGTTGCTTTGGCAATTAACTGAAATAAAATAAAGCTGAAGTACTCAAATTACAAAAAACTAAATAAAAAATAAATTAAACTGAAATAAAATAAGTTTACTAAAGCTGAAACTCAAATAAAATTAAATGTAAATATAAATACTTTTTAAAAACAAACAATGAAAACTCAAAATATAACAATAAAAGCTCATTCAAAATATGAACAAATACTATAATAATATATAAATAATACTAAAATATCACTGAAACGAAAAATTGTGTAAGAGAATGTCTTAACATTTGTTTAGCAATATTGCCAAAACTCATCCTGCAATATCAAAACATCTAAAATTTCTGCAAACACTTCAAATGACACCTGTCCACCTGTCAACTGATCTTAAGCCACTCCCTCTCATCTCAGGCCACTCCCTCAAACCCTTAAGCTCCTCCTACATCACCTAACTCAAGCTGAAGAGTCTAGAGTGGAGCAGAACTGTGTCCTGCAGGTCATACTGCAGTCAGTCATGGAGATGACAGACGGGTCTCACACACGATTCATAAGAGAAAAATACAAGACAAGAGAAAAACGCTAGAATCGCCACAGGCAAATAATTTTCATCAATTGAAAAAAAAACAAAAAACCTGAAATAAAACCATTACATTTGAATAAACTTTAAATGAATTTTTTTTGTTTTTTGTTTTTATTATAAATGTTGCTTTGGCAATTAACTGAAATAAAATAAAGCTGAAGTACTCAAATTACAAAAAACTAAATAAAAAATAAATTAAACTGAAATAAAATAAGTTTACTAAAGCTGAAACTCAAATAAAATTAAATGTAAATATAAATACTTTTTAAAAACAAACAATGAAAACTCAAAATATAACAATAAAAGCTCATTCAAAATATGAACAAATACTATAATAATATATAAATAATACTAAAATATCACTGAAACGAAAAATTGTGTAAGAGAATGTCTTAACATTTGTTTAGCAATATTCCCAAAACTCATCCTGCAATATCAAAACATCTAAAATTTCTGCAAACACTTCAAATGACACCTGTCCACCTGTCAACCGATCTTAAGCCACTCCCTCTCATCTCAGGCCACTCCCTCAAACCCTTAAGCTCCTCCTACATCACCTAACTCAAGCTGAAGAGTCTAGAGTGGAGCAGAACTGTGTCCTGCAGGTCATACTGCAGTCAGTCATGGAGATGACAGACGGGTCTCACACACGATTCATAAGAGAAAAATACAAGACAAGAGAAAAACGCTAGAATCGCCACAGGCAGCTGAGCTAAACGTGCAGATTATGAAGGATAGTGTTGTGATAGGAGGATATGAAGAGATAGAGAGAGTAGATAAGGCTGTGTTTGTGTGTGTAATGAGGTTATATGTAGGAAGAATCATCTATCACGGCACAGCAGGAGCCTTCGAGACACACACACACACACACACACACACACATGCATTTACACAGAGATTAAATGAGGACATACCACAGACTTCTATCATTTTTATGTAAAACTAAATATAGTAACTACAGACTAACTGCCCAAATCTTTAAAGAAACCTTAAAAACAAACATTATTCACTTTCTGTACAGGGTTTATAATAGTTAGCTAAAACAATAGAAAAATGCTTTTGTTACTTTAAAAAACAAAATGACATTAACTGACAAAATAAGTAAGGTTTTAATTTTAGTTGCATTTCCATTTAGTTTAATAAATAAATAAATAATGACATACATTTAAATAATTAAATACAACTATACAGACATATAAAAAAACGACGAAAACGTTAAAAGTAAAATGAAAAAATCATATAAAAATAAAAATCCAAATTATAAATAAAAACTAAGTATCTCAATACTAAAATAGCACTGTTTAATCATCCAAAGATGTTTCCGTTACTTGAAATATAATAAATGTTAACTTAAATCAATTAAAATATTAAAATATAAAAAACCCCGGCTGTTTGCCATGGCAACATTTCTCATTTTTGTTTATGTCATTTGAGTTAATATACTAAAATAACTAAAAATAAAAAATAAAAAAAAATCACAAAACACAACAAAATGACTAAAACTAAAATGAAAATTAAACATTTTAAAATAAAAAAAAATTATATTAGAAACTGTAACAGTATCTCAATGATACTAAAATAACACTTTATAAATCATTCATCTGTTTTGTCAGATTTAGCTCACTTCTCAAGATGATTTGGTCCCCAAAGTCAAGCTAAACACAACAAAACAGTGCTTCTGTGAAAAGCGTAAACCTCTCTCTCTGTGGAAATAATTAGCTTGAATGCGATGCTTTAATTAATGTAGAAATAAAACACTGAGGTTCACCAGCAGAGCAAAACTAATGCATGTTAAGCAGGTAAGAGCACACCTTCAGCTCTCTAATTCAGACGAGTCTTACAGCGAGTCCGTTCATCCGTCTCTCTACACTGCGAAAAGCCCAAAAGAAAGCATTCAACACTGAAAGATTATTCAGCGCTAACAGCTGTAAAAAATCTCACGCAAGAAACATAAATATAATTCCACGTTTAATTAAAGTATTAAAAAGATAAACGCTAGGGAAGTTCAGGCGCCGCAGGGGTTCGGCAGGATGGGATTTTAACAAACACGCTCAGAGTTAACTGAAAACGCCCTTCAGGACACGAGCGATGGAAGGAACGCGTGCGCCTCTCGTTCCGGTGCCCCATGGGAGCGTGGCGTCCCCCAAAACTACTGAATATTCATGAGCTGCACTCTGATTATTGGCCGGTTTCAGAATAGAAGCATTTAAAGGGTTTGCTGTAGTAATGAGTTCCTTCTGCTTTAAAATAATGTTTGGAGAAGCAGAAGAGATTTGAAATGGTCTAAGGAAAGAGCTTCAAAGAGAGAACCAAAGAGGCAATTTACACTTCCTAAAAGCTGTGAAACGCACGCACAGAAAAATACGCAAAACACGTACTAAACTTAAAGGCAAAGAGGTTGAATAACTGCAGTTAAACTTTAAAGTTTTAGCCCTTGTGCTGTGTTAAAAACCCTTCCTTCCCAGTTAAAAAATTACCTGTCTTGTTTTATTTTAATTAGCACAGGTTTTGTATTTCATTTTTTGAACTAATTGATCGTGGTCCTCACTGATCTAAGCGTATGCACAGCAAAAAAAGCATTATTTGTGAATAATTGTAAATAATTTTCTCAATGTTTACAGGTTTAAGCTCAGATTAATGAGACCTAAAAGACATTATAAACCTGTGCTAATTGAAAGAAAACAAGTTGACAAAGATTGAATCCAAAATTTGGTAATAATATAGCATCACATAAAATTTAAACTATTTTTCTCTAGGCCCGTCATTTTGCATGAACACCACAAGTGTAAGAAACTGGGAAAAAGTTAGACATTTGAAATTGGTGTGAAATCAGCTGAATTTTATAAAACAGTGTGTATTCTGATCATTATTAATGCATTTACTGAATTAAATTGGTCTATTTTATCATATTGCTCTTGCTGCCATTTTGCTGAAGGTTGTGTACCATCATTTTAGTATCAATGATATATTATTACAGTATAATATATATATATACTGTATATATATAAATATATACACACACACACACACACACACACATCCCCGGAACAGCTATCAGCGTGGACCATAGGCACCGATCACGTTATTATTGCAGAGCGCATATTCAGTCCATGAGTAGCCTAACCTCTCCGCTCGGATCGCAGATGGATTTCCCTCACTATATGAGTGAGAGAGAGAGAGAGAGAGCGGCGCCAGCGCGTCCAGTTTTATGTGAACAAAACTGGATGCTCTCCCTCTCTCTCAGATATTACAAGTGCACGTTATGCAGTGGGCACCGACCGGCAGAAACATAAATCTGCACACACACACACACACACACACATATATACACATATTGAATTAGCTTTTGTATTTTTAATTTTATTTATAGTTTTAGTCATTTTGTGAGATTGTCATTTTTATTTTTATTACATTTTTTGTCTATACAGTTTGTTAATTTTATTTGTTTAAAACTGAACTAAAAACTACAAATACATTTAAAACCATAAAAAAATTTATTTGTTACTTGAAATAAAATAAATGTTAACTGAAATACAATAAAGTATTAACACAATTTCTCATTTTTATTTAGTTTAACTTGATGTACTAAAATAACTAAAACTAAAACTGAAATAAAAATAATTATGTGAACAAAACTGGATGCTCTCCCTCTCTCTCAGATATTACAAGTGCACGTTATGCAGTGGGCACCGACCGGCAGAAACATAAATCTGCACCTATGGCATGGACGACGAAACAAAATCTCGTCAGAGCCGTAATGTGGCGCAGAAGTGTGCAGTGTGTGTGCTTGCCGCGCGTCTACATTTGAAATAACGAACCTGAGCGCGCAAAAGACGCAATATGAACAGCTATTTTTTCTCTGCATGTCATGTGTTTCGTTTTTATGATGAGAGGAGAGGAAAGGTTGAGAAAGCACTCCAGGTAAATTTTGAAATGTACCAGGTTTATATATAGGCTATATATAAAGTTGATAAGCAGTTAAATATGTTGGTTTACACACAAAGAAAATATTAAAACATATAAAACATATTTAAACAACTACTATTAAAAGTGACACACACAGAGAGATTAGGGGTGGGACAATATATCGATATGGCGTTGTCCTTCTCCATGCGATACGAGAATCGATATCTGCCAAATATCGATATTTTAATTACTACAATAAGGCGCTCTACAACTTTTGTGCTGTTTTCCAACAGTTTGGACTTGAATAAAGACAGAAAACTTGCACTTAACCTTTTAACAGGCATTTTGTTTTCATAGTTAGATATCGTGATGTATCGTTATAGAATTGTCTAGCAATATATCGATTATCGCCGAATCGCTGTGTCGTGATATTATCGTTATCGTGAGCCATGTATCGTGATTCATATTGTATCGTGAGGTACCCTGCGATTCCCACCCCTAACAGAGATTACTAAAATTTGAAAAAAAGAAAGAAAATATAAAAATAAAATCTAATTCAAAACAAAAACAAAAACAAAAACTATAATAGTATCTCATTGACACTAAAAGAATACTGGCTCTAGCAACTACCTGAAATAAGTAATTTTTTTAATATTCAAATTTAATTTAATAATTATTTTATGTCAATAACATTTTTAATGGTTTTAGTATTTAACTATAACCCTGGTGTGTAACAGTGATTTTACCACAAAAAAATAGCCCTTGATCACTATAACACTGTAATCATCTTTTGCTTTATTGAAAGTCTGTGTGAGTTTGTTCCTCTTTCTCACTCTCATTTGGAGCTAAACGTCTTTATCATGTTGGCTCAGTGAGTCTGGGTTTTTCTCAAGGTCAAGCACACTGTAATCCAGCTAAAAAAAAAGAGAGAGAGAGAAAAAGCAAAATCCTGACATTTGAAGTGAAACATCGAGCTTGTCTTTAAAGACCCGTGTGAGTCCTTAAAGAAAAGTGACTCCATACAGTACACACACGCGCGAGTGAGCGGGAAACGGGTTACCATAGCGATTGATTGGAATTATACGGAAAACATCCAATCACATTCAAACAGGCTGCTAAACACAAAAAAGAAATAACAGAGCAAAGAAAAGAATGTAACACTTAATTAAAATGTTCTGCCACCCAATGATGAAAGAAACGCTCAATTAAACGGGTCACAGGTCACACATCTGACGCCCTACACTCCCCATGGGTCGCTTTTAATGGTGAGAAAAAGACTAAAAGATTACAATCGTGGGCAGACGTTTGATTAATTAATGCTCAGATGAGGTGCTGAAACGAGCTGTCAGTGAATTCAAGGCGGTTCCTGTGGTCTTAAAAAGACAGGGACACATTTACAGCAGTGAGAGGTAAGAAATAATTCAAATATACGTCATTACTGGATGATTCCTGTACAAAAACCATCATTAGACACATTAATTATGCAGCACTGCGTTGAGATGCACAAGTGAACTGCACAATCACAGCCAATCACAACATTTGATGTTTAAGTCTCTTATGCTCACCAAGGCTGCATTTATTTATCATAAATACAGTAAAAATTGTGAAATATTATTACAATTTAAAATAACCATTTACTATGTGAATATATCTTAAAATGTAATTTATTTCTGTGATCAAAGCTGAATTTTCAGCATAATTACTCCAGTCTTCAGTGTCACATGATCCTTCAGAAATCATTCTAATATGCTGATTTGCTGCTCAAGAAACATTTCTGATTATTATCAGTGTAGGAAGTTCAAAAGAACAGAAAAAGGAATCTTTTAACATTATGAGTTCAGAGATATATTGTATTCAAAAAAGGTCTCTTTTCATTGCAGATCGCAGGGAAAGCTAGTCACGAATAATAAATCCAGCTAACCAACAATGAAACTCTTCAACTCTTCTTCATTTTAGACAAATTCATCTGTCAGCAGGACAAAGTCAGATCAGACAGATGTCAGACAGGTTGTGATGCCCTCGTTCTCAAAAACTATCAACAAAATTACAGAGAAAAAGGCGACATTAAAAACGGGTTCACAATGAGGATAAACAGTTTATGTGCTTTGTGCTGTGAATTATTGGCTCTGCTGTTAATAGCACTGAATCCCATTTCTATGTTTATGCAGTCAAATGGCTGAGTATTTCTCATATTCAGCAGACTAATATAATATGTCTCTCAATGTTTGGCTGGTAAATCTCACTCTTGCTGTTTATGTATTTACTAAATTGCCAATTCTGCTATTACGCTCTGTTATATTTGTAATTTTGGTGGGGTCTGCCCAGTTTATGGTAATATTATGCAATGTATTAAAATAACTGTGAAATGCCGAGACCTAAACAATATGTACATCATGTTAAGGGAATTTTTGTTTACTTTTACCTGCTCCACTTTCACTTAGTTAACTGAAGTAATAAACGCAACAGTGGCAAGTGGCAATATTGGATAAATGGTTATGAGAGAGTAAATATGTGAGCGAATTTATTCAAATTCTGAACAGATTACACACACATATA
>NW_015549848.1:694240-695756 GCF_001515605.1 Sinocyclocheilus anshuiensis
GCCTGGATCTCTTCTCTCCACTCTCCCTAATTGCAGATTCAATTATTAGATTTGTCAGTTTTAATATTTTTATGCTTAGATTTTTTGGGGGGATCAAACTGTAACACCGTGTGTCCCAACCAGATATGACGCATCCAAGACAGCATCACTGATTATAACGAGTTCTTGTATGTTATTGTGTCGCGCCGCTCGTGTCCGGTGTAGACACGATGTAAGTTATTGTAGCTTTCTGATGCTGCGTTTGAATTTTCATGCCACATTATTTGAAATTAGCGCGGGCCAAACTTTTTTCTCTCACGGGAACCCTGGACTATACCCTAGAAAGAAAGAAAGGAAAAAAAAAACAAGAATATTCCAGTTCTTCAAAGCGCATAGAAGGATTCAGTGTTTGTTTTCATTTTGTCATCTTATTTTGTTAATTATGTTAATTAAGTGAAAAAAATGTAGTGTAGTCCTATTTATTTTATTCTTTTTATTTCAATTATTTTATTCTGTTTTTTTTCTGTTCTCAGAAGTGCTGCATGTGCGTGATAATTTGACGATGTGAATCAAGGTTCTGTTATTGCTCTGTTGTTCTGTATGAACATTTAACATTTGTACATGTTAAAATAAACCAGTGGAAAAAGAATATATCTGTTTGTAGTTTTAATGGGTCCATTCTATTTTTATTTATTACTAATTTAATATTCTAATCTTATCAGTTAATGGTTAATGTTTGGATAACAAGCTGTGGTTTTCGGTCAGGAAAATGAACAAAAAGGAGCATCCTACTTTATAATAAACAGTGTTGGTACTGTGTACATAATAATACATACATAAAGTGAATAATGTAGCTACATAAAAGTAATTTGTAGCTACATGTTTGTACACAGAATCGTGAGAAATAAATTCAGGAATTGCGAAATATAAACTGGCAATTCTGAGAAGAAAATTCAGAATTGTGAGATATAAACTCGGAATTGTGAGAAAAAAAGTCCGAATTTTGAAATAAAAAGCCGAAATTACCATTTTTTAAATTTTATTCCGTAGTGGAAACGGGATTCCATAGCTCGTCTTGAGTCTTTTGCAGGCTCTCATGCATGACACTGCATTTTAAAGTGCCCCTATTATGCTATTTGAAATGTTAATAATTTGGTTTTGGAAATCCCCAACAACAGGTTTACATGCATGCAAGGTCAAAAAAAAAAAAAACACTTTCATTTTCTTATAATATGCATTTAAATTTACCTTATTTCTCAACGACTCTTAAACGGTTATCATTATATGCAGTTATTGCAGTTATATCATTATATGCAGTTATCAGGTATATGTTACCATTAGTTTCATATAAAACAAACAACATAGTACATCCCCATGTAGTGTGTGTGTGTGAAGCACAGTCAGTGCACTGAGGGCGTTTAGAAACTCAGACAGGATGAGCAAGAGAGCGATGCAGAGGAGAAAAGAGGCAGAGAGGAGAGGAGGTTAGTGGAGGACAGTGTGTGTGTGTGTGTGTGTGTGTGTGTGTGTGTGTGTG
>NW_015549848.1:696939-716069 GCF_001515605.1 Sinocyclocheilus anshuiensis
TGTGTGTGTGTGTGTGTGTGTGTGTGTGGGTGTGTGTGTGTGTGTGTGTTGCTGACAGCGCTCAAAGAGACTCCAAACACCACACCCTCAACTGCCCGAGAGACGCGGATTAGCCCTTCCTGATTATCTGCCCTGTCACACTCCCTTCAACCCTCACTCTCTCAAACCACAAACACAACGGCATGATCATTTGAACCGCATGCAAGAAAACAAGAGAGCACACATATGAGACAGTCGTGTTGATAATTAGGTCAACAAGCACCATTGCGAGTGAGATATTGCTGAACAATTCAATAAAGATGAAGTTAAACTGAGTAACTTAGATTTTTTACACAATATTGCCAGTTACTTTTGTGTATATTCACTCCACCAGTCGTAGTAGTTACAAACAAATCCACAACAGCACTAACTGAAGAACAGAATGGCGTTCTCAATGATTTGACTGTTTTTGAGCAAATCGGTTCATCAGTTCTAGTTGTGTCTGAACGATTCGGTCTCATGAATGATTCAGTGACTTCAGTTTTGTTCTTGAATGAATTAGTGTTTTTGAAAGAATCGGTTCAGTAAATGATTTACACAAATCAGTTGAGAGAACAATTCAGTGACTTACACTACACTACTTGTGAGCAGAAGAGAATTCTTTAAAAAACATTAAAAAGCTGTTCAATAACCTTTGACTGGTAGTGTATTTGTTTTGATTAGTGTATTTGACGGATGCTTTTGAAAGAATCGGTTGAATGAATGCTTCGATGACCCACTCACTTTTTTTTGTTCCTGAATGAATCAATGTTTTTGAACAAATCAGTTGAATGAATCACAACTACAGTCATTTCACAGTCACAGTCATTCCTCTATAGTCGTAATTATGTAACTTACAGAAATAGTAAATAAAAAAATCAAATTTTATGGTAAATTCATAAACTAATTAATAATAGATACATATGAATTAATAAATATGTATGTATATTTATATACACATGGTATCTATTATATAAAGGCATAGCATCAATGTGAATACAACTGACTAATGAATATTAAATATGAGATGTATATTAATTGTGTAGTGTTTTCAGTGTTTTGGGGGAATGTTACATTATTGCTCCTAACAAAAAACACAACTAATTATGTAACATTGTTACCTTAGATGGCAAATAAACGCAAGTTGTTTGGTTTTGTTTGATATGTCATTACTGCTCTTTTGTTGTTGTGGCTGTGAGGGCGAGTCTCTCTGCTGTCAGAGGGCAGTTTCACACAGCGACGGTCTTAGCAAAAACAACATATTAGGGCCACTGCAGCTTCGCTCAGAGTGTCTGTTTTCACTCTCTCCTTCTTCACAAGAGGAGGAAAGGGGATCTTGTCTTTGTGATGAATTGCAGTGGGAATTACTGCGGTAAAAAACACTCGTCTTTTTCATCCGTTGTTCTCTCCTCTTGGCACGTCAGCTCTAATTGGGGCGGTGACGGAGGTGAGTCACCGTCCACTGCCCAGTTTCCTTTCCAGCGTTTCACTGACAAAGGACATATCTGCAGCTGCAAGCCATCCTGGCTGAAAATGCACCGTCCGTCCCCGAAGACTTTGATACCTGTCCTGCAGCCATATTGGCCCAATCGCAGCTGTACATCCCAGCTGGCTTTCATCGCCGCCCGGCGGTCATTTTGGCTCAGACATGACGAAGTACTCCCTAAAATGCTAGAAAAACAGCTAGATTCATGTTGGCTCAGCTGGTGTCGTTTATTTGCAGAGGAGCGCAGATGAAACCGCTTTGGCCCACGCCATTACGATTTGTCTCATTTTTGCACTAAGAACAAACACTCACTCACCGAGCTTCCTCTTCCTCAGGTCAGACCCTTCACACTAGACCAGAGTCTGTTCGGTTGTTGTGAAAGCTGTTGAATTCGGTTTGCATGACATGCAATTCATCTACGAGACAATAATGCATTTTTCATTGCTTTCTCTTGCCATCTGAGCTTGTTAGTTTTCGGTGCTAAAACCATTGTGACAATAAACATCAAAAGTAAAGCACTTAGTCTTTGCTACGGCAAACTGGTTTGAATCAAGGAATCAAAGTGTGAAAACTGCAGACAAGACAGAATTGTGTGTATGTGAACTAGCAGAGCGAGTCTTTACTGTTAAAGTCGACGTGAAATCCTTCTATGGTGCACGTTATTCCAGAGGAAATGTTTCAATATTTCATCAATATAATAATGGCTTTCCTTTTCAGCTGACGTCACCAACTGCCTGTCAAATGGAGACACATCACAAGTTGTGTTTGTAATCATTAGTTAATGCACTGTGAACTAACATGAACAATGAACGACTGTATTTTTATTAACTAACATTAACAAAGATTAATGTATAGGTTAATATATGTATTGTTGATTGCTCGATCATGTCGATAGTTAATACACTGACTAATGTTAACAAATGACACCTTATTGTAAAGTGTTACCATAACTTCAATATTATAAAAAGTTAATTGAGTGTAATTTAACTGTTTGTCTACAAATCAGTTAATTTTAACCTTAATAATGTAGTACCAACTGACTCTCATGTATATTTTACAGCATTAGTTTAGAGATTTGTTTTCCTTGAGAAAATTTGGCATGTACTGTACCTGATATATGTACAAAATAAGTGAAATCGAATCGAATCGCAAGATTGTGAAGCAGAATCGAATCGTGAAATGTGTGTCAAAACCCAGCCCTAGTAAGTATCTGCTATACTGTTATAAAGATCTCACTGATTTACATTATGAAATTCAAGTATGAAATTCATTACAATCAGAATTTCATACTTTTTGTCCATATAAATACCAGCACCTGCCGTAAATTGCATATTTGTGCTCAGTTTGGGCCTCTAAATAAAAAATTTAGCTGTTTTTCCTCCATATTCTCATTACATCAGACTATATAAGCCACAAAAGCCTGATGGATCAAATATGATACTCTACAAAAAACACATTCAAACTTCTAGAATTAAACTCTTCCTTTTGGAAAAATTTGATTTTTCTGGCTATTATTTCCTATGTCAGGCATCATTCAGTCACCGCACACTCTCAATGTGAAGCCTCTTCAGTAATGAATGAGATGCTGTTAGAGACGTCAGGATGGGCAGAAAACTCAAGGTCCGTTCGCTCACTGACTCCAGCCATTTGCCTCCCCGCGGCTTAATTAGATGAAGCACCAGAGGCCACTCCGGCTCCTCGGCTCAGCGTGCCAGTGCAGATTCAGCCACGCAGGCTGTCAGACGCTACGGCTGCCCGCTGGACACGAGGGGGTCAGACGACTCGGACAGGCTCGTTTTAATTCAAATCCCACTTATTCTCTCTCTCTCTGAGGCATGTGGGTCAAGTGTCTAATCACAGAGACGCAGAGCCACTTCAGGTGGGACTGTGAACTCTGACCCCTGGGGGTTAAAGCTCACCTCCCTCACCTCTCTAGGAGAGTGGCCCAATTACTGTCAGACTCTCTGTTGCTGTGGCAACCAGGACAGAAACCACAAGAGTTGAAGAATTATGCAGCCATATGAAACACAGGAGAGAGACTGTGAGGGCACAGGGGTCACAGGGTCAAAGGTCAAGCTATCATCTTCTTATGAATTTGGAATCTGGCTTTTTAACGGTCTGTTTATTTTCTATATATGTGCTATAATATTTATGATAACTAATAATATTTATTGCACGGATTTTTAATTATTGGTCAGTTGCAACCATTCCATTCCATTTTTTTTTTTTGAAAGAAGTTGGAACTTTTATTCATCAAGGACACATTAAATTGATCCTAAGTGACAGAATGTTCATTTCTAATGTTATAAAAGATTTCTATTTCAAACAAATGCTGTTCTTTTGAACTTTCTATTCATCAGAGAAGCCTGAAAAATAAAATGAATCACGGTTTCCACAAAAATATGAAGCAGCACAACTGTTTTCAACACTGATCATAATAAATGTTCTTAAGCAGAAAATTAGCATATTACATGATTTCTGAAGGATCATGTGGCACTGAAGACTGGAGTAATGATGCTGAAAATTCAGCTTTAATCACAGGAATAAATAATATTTTAAAATGTATTCAAATAGAAAGCAGTTATTTTAAATTGTAATAGGTTTTCACATTTTTACTGTTTTTTTTTTTACTGTGTTTTATTCTATAAATTCATACTGACACTAAACGTTTAAGAGACAGACAGACAGACAGACAGACAGATAGACAGATAGATAGATAGATAGATAGATAGATAGACAGACAGACAGACAGACAGACAGACAGATAGACAGATAGATAGATAGATAGATAGATAGATAGACAGACAGACAGACAGACAGACAGACAGATAGACAGATAGATAGATAGATAGATAGATAGATAGACAGACAGACAGACAGACAGACAGACAGATAGACAGATAGATAGATAGATAGATAGATAGATAGACAGACAGACAGACAGACAGACAGACAGATAGACAGATAGATAGATAGATAGATAGATAGATAGACAGACAGACAGACAGACAGACAGACAGATAGACATATAGATAGTTGGATAGATAGATGATAGATAGATAGATAGATGATAGATAGATAGATAGATAGATAGATAAAAGATAGATAGATAGATAGATGTTCACTCACCGTCAGTAGTTCTTCTCTTGGTCTGTGAGTGTGATTTAGGTTTCAGTTCTGATCGTGGGCTCGACCCGATCTCTGTAAGAAACAAATATCATCACTGTCACATACGCATAGACTCAGGGATAAATATCCTTCATGTTTCTGCAATGACAGTTACAGTCAGTCGACTGTATTTCACAGCATTGTGTGCTTTGTTAATAATATAGGATAACGGAAGTGCAATTCACAAAAAAAATAAATAAATAATTTTTTTACTTTGAAATGCCAAAAGTGAATATACATTTCTGTTCATATATATAAGTTTTCCTGAATGCGGAAGTCATGCCTGACTCTTAACCAGAAGGATGCTTTGCATTTCCGGTTTCCAATGTTTCTAGTCAAATTAGCGTATATTCTGACTTGATAATCTAATGTTAAACCTATTAAAATGTTTTTAAAAAGCAGATGGCTCAATAGCGCCATCACTTTACAATGTCGCAATAACCGTCATTTGTTTAAGTTTAATGAGTGTGTAGATGACACGAAGCTGCCGACGTTAGCTACATTAAAAACAGATGGGCACTATTTGAATGGGTTCCTATAGAGACGGGAACAGAAGAGCATCCAATCAGCAGTTAGAATTCGTAATGGCGGCGCTCATCATTTACACAGGAAAAAGGTCTATAGTCACACTAAGGTGAGGTGAACATGTGCCTCTAATCGAAAGAATCGAAAACAACAGTTCTGTCAGGACCACTATCGTCAAAGATGATTGACAATTAGCATACAGTTTGGACTGGCGGTATGGTTCCGTTCTGGGCAAGAACTCCCTGCGCCTCCATGCAGCCTAGCATGGATGAGAGCAGGGAGAGCAGCGATAACCCCCCCAGGGTAAACAGAACAGAACCAACATAAATGTATTGCTGATATCGTTAAAGTTCAATAATTTTATGTACACATTTTAGAATTAGTCTGATTCAAAGGAGAATCAGAAGGCTGAATCCTGACTGACAGAGGAGGATTTGGGGATGGAGGAGGGTAATTAGCTATTGAGCAATGTGAAAACTGCTGATACTACTGTGGGACTGTATATATGAATACTTAGATATGTGTCGTATTCCCATAGGTTGATGGGGATCAGCTGAGAGTCAGCTGATGCGAGCTTGACTAACGTGACCTGCCAGAACTAACGCTACGCTAGATTAACGAGTCGATTCCAGAATTAAGAATAGGAATCATTTCCTGCAGAAACTAACTGCCCTAAACGAGCTGCTCTGCACATTCAGTTTATAGCTGTACAGTATCTTCTGACTCATTTATGTCTAGGAATGTTACTAGAAGTATCTGAGACATATGAGAGGTTGATATGTAAACAAAGCCTAATGGAGAACTCCAAGTCTCGTGAGCAATGAAAGAAAATCAACACGAACATCTGTTTTTACCTTGCATTTAATAATAAACTTGATTTGCAGGTGTGTAAATTCGGAACAGAATGATAATGACTGAATCGAAATACTACACCAGTGCAGGTTTGTGAAAAAAAAACACGTTCTTGAAATACCATGTGCAACTGCTTAGTGAATTCAGCCTGAATCTCTTTTTCAGTTTTATGTATGACACAGAAAGTCTTTCTCTCTGTCTGTGTCACCAGGGAATAAAACGCCAAATCAATTCACAGCCCAGTGTGTGTAAGCTTTGTTTATCTATTCATTGTGGGAACAATGTTTTTTTTTTTTTAATCCTTTTTCACACATTTCTTTCATTTTTATCCTTTCCCTTCATTCATTCTGTCCATCTCTGTGAACACAGGGTCAAACAGAGAACAAATAACTGGGCACTATCAGAAAAAAACCCACCAAAATAAAACCTCAAACCAATTTCCTGCATGTTTGCTCTCTGATCTTCCCCTGAGGCAATGTGTGTGTGTGCATCTGTGTCTTTTTAACAGTGAGACAGCTAAAATGTGAAACACTGTTTGCGTACAGCCTGAGGACAGACATATCACAAATGAGATCTCTTTAAAATCTCAATTGTCTCTACTGGAAAGCAGAGAGATTAAACAGAGGGTTTTACATACGTCTCAGATGTTTCTCTAGACCTCAGTAATCTGAGCAATCTCAAACTGTGTTTAGATTTATTAAATAACCGAAGTCTGCAATCAAATCAAAGATCATAATACGATGTCTCAAACGTTCCTCATCAAATGATCAGTAGCAATGGGAATTGATTCCAACAAAAGTTGATTTTGAGTTGTTGGGAATTGATTCTATCAAAGGGAATCGATATCCTGTTTTAGTTCAATAGAGCTAATAATGAATTTGTCTCTTAGTCGTTTTTGATGTTCTAGTTCATTTCAATGAATAGGTTAAAAAACAGCTCTTTTACATCATCACATACATATTTCTAACAATTCAGTGTCATGGTATGTCACACTGTAATATTCAAATAAAGCCATGTGTGTAATCGCAAATTGCTGATTATTAGCTTTCATTCACTTAAGTTAATGAGTTACTATTATTTTACTATTTTAACTCGAGTTTGACAGCGATACCTAAAACAGTGGGCTTTTATCTGTGTGTCGGACACACACACTTCTGCTCCTCTTCATTTCATTCTGTCAGTCTCTCTCAGATTCGCTGTCCTGATTGATTTTGTGGTTTGTTTCCAGCGTTTGCTTTGCACGCTGTTTGTTTTCAAGTGCCTCTCTTGCAAATTGATACACTGAAACAATTCCACACCAAACTGACCAACCAGCTCACACACACACACACACACACACACACACTTCCCTTCGTATCATGGTGTCAGATTCATCAGGAATTTTGTCATTTTGTCTTTTCACTCACCAGACTCAGCTATAACTGAATCTTAAGCATCTTTTGATCAATTTAAGCTTCAGCTTAGACCACATAATAGGTGTTAACAGATGTCTCTCTCTCTCAAACACACACACACACACACACACACACACACACACACACACACACACACACACACAGAAACTACATAATAGTTACATAACAAAAACACAGTGTTTGAATATGAATTCCTCATTACAGCGATCACTAAAGCAAAAGCCAGACTTCACGTCAACAGCTATGATGGATGTTTTCATGAAAAGCTGTCAGGATGCAGCTCTCATCTTCAGACAGACAGACTAAAGAAAACGCAGGACTGCAGCTGAGACCCGCTGAATTTATCCATTCAATCAAACCACAGACCTTTTATCAAATTCACCATCTAAACAGCATCTGCAGTCTGACCAGTCTGAGCAGAGCAACAGCCACGTTAAACAGGCCACCTGTCTGAGCACAGTTATTTATGTTTATCAGTAGTTTTGGATTCAGAATCAGACAATGTGTGTGTTTATTTTATTTCAAGTCACTAAATAGAATATATTCCTATTTATTCTAAAAAAAACGGATTTTAATTTGGGCCATACAGCGCTACAAAATATCCACTACGTTGTTTTGTTTTCATTTTATAAAAATTTTACCACAACTTTATTTTAATTTTATTTTATTACAAAAAAAAAAAATCTATTGAAAATATAACATTTTGAGCTATACTAAACATCAGCATCTGTGAAGTATTCTTGCACTAAAGTCCATAACCTGGACATTTTCATGTATTTAATACAATTAATTAAATATAAGTTACATACAAATCAGTTGGCATTACAAACATCGATTATTAATATCAGCTAATGTTTCTATAAATACTCCATATGTAAAAACTACAGAACAGAAGTTACATTAATTGATCTGGATTTAAAACATTTTAATTCTACTTCCTTAAATTCAAATATGTATTATAATATTCAAAGCATAAGGAGCATATCATGAATGCAAACTCTTCTAGCATCTCAGATCTTTTCTCTTTCTATGAATGCATCAGGCTCTTTGAGAAAAAAAAAAGCCAGGTTTTCTCCTTCAAAAGCATCTGACCTCTAAAGAAAGCTGAAGCACCATCTCACAAAGCAGTTAATTATCGCTACCCAATTAATTACAGCAAGAGGAATACAGCTGAAAAATCCATTCATTCAAGAACATTTCTGCATTCAGCGGCACATGCCGATGTGTGTCGAGCATCACAATCAATGATTGGCCCTCAGAGACCAATCAGGAGCGGCCAGATTGAGAGAAAGGCTAATCAGAATTTCTATTATTGATCATCAGCCGGCAACAAACTCCAACACGCATTTGGCCAATTACCTGACTTTCTATTTACCATAACGAGAAATCGAGAATGTGAGAGGGATGAAGGCAGCAGGGCTAATTAGTGCCAGCTGATTGGTCAAGAGGTTAAAGACCCCATGACCAATCAGATCTTTTTCTCTCTCTTTGACACAATCGTTTTCAAAGTTAACTTTCTGCTACATCTGCCAATGCTAAATTAACTCAGAAAATGACCTGGGCATAAGTCTCTACTGCTCACCAAGGCTGTATTTGTTTGATTATAAAAACAGTAAAATTATGAAATATTATTACAACTTCAATTAACTGTTTTCTATGTGAATATATTTTGAAATATAATTTATTCCTGTGATGCAAAGCTGAATTTTCAGTATCATTATTCCAGTCTTCAGTGTCACATGATCCACCAGAAATCATTCTAATATGCTGATTTGAACACAATTGTGCTGCTTCATATTTTTGTGGGGGGAAAAAAAAAAAATGTTATTATGCAAGGATGCATTAAAAGTGACAGTAAAGATGTTTTTAAATATTACAAAAGCCAAGTGTTGAGTAGTTTTATTTGTTCACCAAAGTCAACTTTAACTTGCATTTGGAAGTTACCGGCTCCGGACTGCAGCCTTTGACTTGATTCCCAGTAAAGCTCGCGATAGGAGCCGTCCTCACACAGGTCAGATCTGAATGCTGACTGAGATGAAGCACTTTGATATCGAGAATACAGTATTTCTGTGTCCAATCCTCACATGACAGAACTTCAAACTCTTTCTGTGACTTTCATTTACGTTGAGGCTTGCGGCAAACGCAATGAACCTTACAAAGATTTCCTGTGGTTCATATTTTTCCTGCCATGTCTTATGTAGATAACGTCTTTGTGCTCGTGTGACGGTCCCACATGGGATTTGCTCTGCATAGTGAATCTAGGCCAAGACGCGGGCCATACGAGAGCAGACGGTACGGCACTAATGATGAGAGGAACGGATCACTGCTGGCTGACGCTCGGGTTTCACGAGTTCTGCCGTCTCATCTCTCTGTTTCTGATGAAGAAATAAACATTGCAAATACATTTTTAACGGCATAATAAAATCATAATGTCATCCTCCTTCTGGCGTGTTACCTATTTTCTCTTTGTCTTTCTGCTCGTTTATGCACTTTATGGTGTTTCACATTTGGTTGAATGTGAAAACTAAAGTGCCTCAGTGCTACTACGTATATATACAAAAATAAAATAAAATAAATTATAAATAAAACAGGAAAAGCAGCATATAATATTTTAATTTAATATTTAAAAAGTTATAATAATAATAATAATAATAATAATAATAATGTTCCGATAAAATAGACAGAAAAGTCCATTTTAAAAGAACATTATAACATAAGTTAATATTTAAAAATAATCTATTAAAAATAATACTAAACAAGCAGCATAGAACATTTAGATTAATATTTAAATAAGTTAAACAAGCAAGCAAATAAATAAACAAATATGTATTATAAAGTAAAACTGAGAAGGTAAATAATAAATACATTTAATAAAAAAAAAAAATGTATACAATATTTAAGTAAAGTAACATGCAGCATAGAGCATTTAGGTTAATATTTAATTAAACAAGTTAAACAAGCAAATAAATAAATAAATAAATACTATTATAAAATAAAACTGAAAAGCATCATATAACTTAAAAAAATAACACAATCAATTCATATATTAAATTTTTTTTATAAATGAATATAATATTTAAGTAAAAATGTATGCATAAATAAATAAACCAGACTCCAAGCAAACAATCATGACTATTTTATAGGGTGAAGATCAAAACATACGGTTTGTGCTGAAATCATCCTTACAAACATACGTATTGCATTCAAAAATCTGTTTAGCGTTTATCAAATACTCAACCCGCATCTTTCAGTGAAGTTAGCCAGAAACCTACTTGTATTTGCCCTCTTTCTTTTCTCTTATTTTTGTGCCAGTTAAAGGGAGCCAGTCCCCAGCTCCAGATAAAGCTGTATTGTCCCTGTGCATAAATTGCAGGCAGTTTAAAGGGCAGATTGTTGTGTTGCTGTCCCTGTGCACCGCGTTTGCTGCCACTGCAGTTTGGCTCTGAAACGCTGACTCAACACCAAAACCATACAAATGCAAATGAAGCATTCAGAGAGAATTTCCCCATAACGAGGCTGTAATGAGGCCTGCACACGCAATTAAATTAACTGAGAACGCATGCCGTGCTACAATAACAGATTACGTCAAAGACAATGTTGCACTCGCACACACACACACACACACGCACAGAAAAACACACACGTTATTCTCTGAGCTCCTTAAATCTCTTGTCATGTCTGTAATGGACAAGATCATAACCCTCATTTCTCTTTAAAGTGAATAATTACAGGCTGAGGCTAATTAAATTAGTCAAGCTCAGCCACACTGCTTACACGGTCAGAGAGAGTTTAGTCTGTGTGTGTCACAGCGTGAGTGTGTTTGCAGAAATGCACAGTGGGAGGTTGTTTATAAGAGAGAGAGAGAAAGATGAGGTTCTAAATTGTTTGTCTCTCTTGTCTAATGAAAATTCAGCAGAAGTGAATCGATAAACTGTGATTTAGGAGATCAATGTGGAAACTATGGCATTCTTAAGTTTGGGACGGATACAGTAACACACACACACACACACGCATTTGTGGTTTACGGGGACTCTCCATAGGCGTAATGGTTTTCATACTGTACAAACTGTATTTTCTATCGCCCTACACCAACCCTACACCTAAACCTACCCCACACAGGAAACTACTGGCAATTTTTGAATTTCATAAAACACAGTTTAGTATGTTTTTTAACCCTTTTGTTTTACGGGGACACAGGACGTGTCCTCATAAACCATGTTTACGTTGTAGTACCCATGTCATTATACACATTTGTGTCTTTATTTTTATATTTTCTGTTTCACTTTAATTTTAGTTAAACATTTAGTATTTTTTTGTGTTTTGTCATTTTAATTTTTTTATATATCATATATTATTTAGATTAGAATCCATTTTTATGTTATTTTTAGTTTATTTATTTTTAGTCATTTATATATTTAAAAAAATAATATTTTTATTCAGCAAGGATGCATTAAAAGTGACAGTAAAGATGTTTTTAAATATTACAAAAGCCAAGTGTTTATTTATTTGAGCCAAGTAATTTATTTATTTTTAGTCGTACTTAAACTAAACAAAAAATGACAAATGTTAGCTGAAATAAAATAATATATATTATAAAAACGAAATACTTCATATTTTACTTTCATGTTTGCTCAATTTAAAGTAATAAAAATGTTTGTTGATGGTTTAAGTTCAGCTCTTTCAGAGCAAATTCTGAATTTCTATTGCTACTGTGAGATTCTTCCTTTTCATGGTTGTGTGAGTGGTACGACTAAGGCAGTCAGTCATTTATTAGGGTGCTTAAGCTGGTGTTCTATAGTGAGTAGAGAGCGAATCAGCTCAGTTGGTTTCAGAGCGATGCTATTTACCGAGATCAGTGAGGTGAGCTGATCAGAAGAGTGTGAGAACGGCAGGATTAGTTACAGAAATCATGCTTTGTAGCTTTTCTTAAAGGAGTCATTCACACAGGACCAAAGTAGTGCAGATGGTACACACACACACACACACTCATTCTCTCCATATGGTGTGGTCATGCATGCATCTGTCTGCTGGTCTCTATTGGTGTTTCTGTAAAAACAATAGAGCTTGATTGGTTATTCATGGCGGTTCATCATAATCGTTAGCGGAATTGCTTAGCAGAGCAGATGTTATATTAATATCAAACACAGCATTTCAGAAACTGACCCTCTATTGCGACTTTAGCACAAGCATCTGTGAAGGATTTATTCTCTTCAAGAGGTTTTTCTGGGATGTTTTTTCCTTCAGACCAATTTCTCTTTTTCTACAGCTTTACATTTATTCATTTGGCAGATGCTTTTATTCAAAGTGACTTGCAGTGCATTAAAGGTTTACATTTTAATCAGAATGTGTGTTTCCTGGGAAACAAACCCACGACCTTGTCATATGCAAATCATCTACATGCCTGAAATACCCAAATAATTTACTACAACTTCAAAAATGTGCTGTATAAGACAATTCTCGACACATCATTTCACATAATTTGCCATTCGGTTTTTGGCTGAAAGAGAAAAACGGCCGAAAATATATGCCGCGCCACACCGCCCAGCAGTGTTCAGCGCACAGTGTGTACTGCGCGGTGTGACGCTCCGCTCAATATTCCGCACTATGAATCTGTGTTCTGCTCATGTGCATCTCATGCTCCCCGGAAAAGCAAAGTCCACTCAAATAACGCAATGACATGAAATTTCTATGTAATATACTTGTTCCTGTTTGCAATAGCACTACTGTGCTGTTACATGGCAATGCTGACACTACTCTCTCGTGACGCCATGTTCTGCTCACATGCTCTGATAATAATTACTTTGTAGGACTATATATTATTTAGATAATTACAAAATAATCTGTTAAATCTGATTCTGTTGAACTGAATAAAGAAGAACTGAATAAAAATGAGTGCTGTCAAATGATAAATCGCGATTAATCGCATCCAAAATAAAAGTTTTTGTTTACATAATATATGTGTGTATACTGTGTATGTTTATTATGTATATATAAATACAAACACATGCATGTACATATTTAAGAACAATATATTATGTTTATATATAAAATATAAGAATATAAATATATAAATGTATATACATGTAAATATTTTCTAAATATATACTGTATGTGTGTGTATTTATTATTTATATACATAATAAATATACAAGATACACACACATATATTATGTAAACAAAAACTTTTATTTTGGAAGCATTTAATTGCGACTGATCGTTTGACAGCACTAATAAAAATAATATTGATATTGGATATTAATGTATTTTCTGTCCAATTTTATTGTTTTACTTAAAAGTGTGGTTATTTTATTGGCTTGTTTTTTTTTTTAATTCAGTATCATTAAAATTATTAAGTTACTATATTAAAAAGTCTTAAAAATATATTTCATATTATTTAATAAAATAACAAATAATTATTGAAAAGCGTTTTCGGCCAAGTGCATCCAGAATTTTTGGTCTTGTTTTCAACCCAGAATTTTCATTCAGAATTTTCGGTGCATCCCCAAAAATGAATCACAGTTTCCACAAAAATATAAAACAATAAATAATATAAAAACTAAAATAACGAAATAAATAACAAAAAATAAATAAATAAAAATAAAATGAGCTGAAATAAAATACAAAAAAATAATATTTCAGTTAGTTGCCAAGACATTTCTCATTTTCATTTAGTTTACACTGAAGTATTAAAATATCTAAATCTGAAAACTGAAACTATATAATACCATTATACATATATGTGTGACCCTGGCTTTAAAGGCAATTTTCTCAATATATAGATTTTTTTGCACCCTCAGATTCCAGATTTTCAAATAGTTGTTTCTCGGCCAAATATTGTCCTATCATAACAAACCATACATCAATGGAAAGCTTATTTATTCAGCATTCCAGAAAAGGCATGGACAGTCATTTTTGCGCCTGACCTTATTGAATATGCATTTCTAGGAGTTTCCCTTTCAGACACAAAATTTATGGGAGGAGAGTATTCAAATGAATCATGCAACGCATTTTACTAACGTTTACGCTCGTCAAATTACTGGCATTTGCACCATTATTTAACCCCCCAGAAGAGCATGTCGTAAACTATTTTGCACCTTGAAATGGATGCAATTTGTTGCTAGGAGAAGGCACCGCAGAGAACAGAGAGTGCGTGGTAGAAGAGAGAGGATTTTTCCACACGTATTCATTTATTTGGAAAGAACACATTATCCGAACATATCGTTTGCCAAGCCATGTTATTTTTAATTTGCTTCAGGAAATAAAAGACGACTTGGAACCCTCATCTAGGAGTCATGCAATACCAGCTCTATCAAAACTGTTGCAACCCTTAATTTTTTGGCCTTTTTCAACTGGCTTATTTATTTCTTTATTGTTTATTCGCGACTACGCTAATTTGCGTTACGCTTGGTATATTGCGTTGTTCGCAATATATTGTATTGCGTTGTATTGTTGTAATTGTATTGTTGTATTGCGTCTGTGTTGTTTAATTTGCGCATTGTTAGTAAATCACCCACAAAATTTCCACGCCCATCGGCGCTGTTTAGGAATTGCGCTCTCGCCCTAATTTGCCCTGTTTAGTAAAACTGGCCCTAACTGATATAAAAATTATAATTAAACTTTATTCGGCGTACTACTTGTGCACAATGCACATTTCTTAAAGGGGTCATATTATGCTATTTTAAAGATCATTATTTTGTGTATTTGGTGTAACAGAATATGTTGACATGGACAAGCGCAGTCTGCTCTGATTGGCCAGCTGACCCAGTGCATTGTGATTGGCCGAACACCACAAGCACGAGTCGGAAATGTAACGCCCCTTACCATAATCACGAGCTTCAGTTTTCAAAGTAAATATCAAGACAGTTAATATGTCATTAGTTTTACCATCAGTTCAAGCCCGAAAGGGCAACAGAGTCGCGTGACAGACACAGGCGAAAGTGTTTTTGCTAGTTTCAGCCCGACGCAGTTCTCATTTTCCAGTCCTGCGCCACGTTGTTTAAATAGCAAATGCATTTGCGCCCATTTGTGCGCCCATGGGCGTACTGGTCTAAAAAAGAGGTGTGCTCAGGCGCATTGTTGGCGCGTTGTTATTTTGAGGAACTGAAAATAGATAGCAATATTTTTTCTTTGTTATTTAAACAGCGCGTTAGTAATATGCGCCTATAGGCGGGTGCACAACGTGCGTAGATCGTTAAAATAGGGCCCTAAGTCTAAAATGTTTTTAATGTTTTAATGTCACTTTTGATGATGATTGTATGATCTTTGAATAATATTGGTCTTTAAATGCTAAATATTTAAAGTGTATCTGAAGTATACTTGCAATAGTTCCACTTTAGCACAATCAAATATACTTCAGTATATCTTTAATTGGACCTCAACACTACTTCTGCACAATTAAAGTGCATTAAGTATAAAATAAGTTGTTCCAATTTAGCAGACTTTAAGTATACCAGTTTAGTATACTAAAAGTACAATTGCATAGCATTGTATTAAGTACATAAATATGAAAATGTATTTGTAGTATACTTAGCATATAATAAATGCATTTCAAATGCATTTAAGTATATTTATTTTTCACTAGGGGAGGCTTGACTGAATATTCTGAAATGAGGTAAAAACATTGTGATTGTGCACAATGAATTATCACTACAGGTACACCAACAGAAACAGAACAGAAACTGACCACTAAAATGATTTAGAAAGCTAATTCTGCTCATTTGAGCTTTTTTATTTCCCTGATGATTCAGAAAAAAACATTTCTAATGTGTTAGATTTGCATCCTTTTTAATGAATGCTGTGTGTGTGTGTGGGGGTAAATCTAAAGCCCTCAATCACAAAAACCATTCATGAATGAAATACACACGTTTTGTCTTAGGATTTGGGTTGAAGATGATTGTAAAAGATAATTGTAATTATCTTTCTATAAAAACAATAGAAGTCTATGATATGTCTTAATTTAGCTATGTGTGTGTGTTTCTGGCTCGCTGTATTGATTCATGTCTGAAGCGGAGACGAGGATCGATACACTGAAATGAAGATTCCAGCACTTGATTGGAGTTTTTTTTATGATTAATCTGGGTAGAGATACAGCATGTATGAAGCAGAAAGGACGGTTAGGAGAGCGAGATAGAGGCGAGACTACAGGGTCAGGTGGATAAATGGATAAAAGCCACAGAGAAAATGGTTGTGAACAAGAAACACACGTTTCTGCTGAATCTTCTTACCTTGGTCTTGTGCTTTGTTGGGATTCCAGGCTCTGAAGTAATCGTCCTACAGAAACACACAATGGCACACATTTAAAATCCTCAGACAGACACAAGTCAAGCTTCAAGGCTACCGTCACGACCTTCAGAAAGAAGAAAATAGCTTTATGATTGAAGGACAGTGTGAAATAAGACAGAGATGATGACTTCTGGTCTGACACTGAGATAAGTGTACAGACAGACTGTTTGCTGATGTTTTTAATGAAAGCTGTATAGTAAATGGACTGTCTGCAGAGGCATTCGCTTCAATGATTGAGGCAAACTCAAGTCTGATTCTCCTTCTATCGAAGGGCTCTTTTCACACGCTATTTTTTGGGATGTGAACCAGTCAGTGGTGTCTGCTGCTTTTCAGTTTTTAGTGGTTAAATGTTCACCCAGATATATTTTATTATTTTGGTATAAATTCGGTCTGATTCTCAAACTACTACTAAACAGTGAAATTACTGTAGTTTCAAAAGTACAAGATAAAAAATTTAAAAACAAATAAAAATTAAAAATGTAAAATAAAACAAAAGGGGGCAGTTGTGGCCTAATGGATAGAGAGTCGGACTTGTAACCTGAAGGTTATGGGTTCGAGTCTCAGGTCTGGCAGGGATTATAGGTGGGGGGAGTGAATAACCAGCGCTCTTTTCCACCATACCACGACTGAGGTGAGACCCTTGAGCAAGACACCGAACCCCCAACTCTCTATCTCTATATGCATATCATATTTTTTTAATTGTGGCTTCAAAAAAGTTAGTGAGAGGTTTTAGCGGCATGCGGATGAGCGCGAGAGCGTTTATCTGTAACCCACGCACGACAACACAACGCCTGCTGCACAAATAACTATCACAGACAGGAATTTGGTCCACAGATTCATTTGATCTTCCCCTCTGTCTCTCTGTGGTATAGGTAAATGAGTGTTGCGGGCAGGCTGGAGGTTATCTGCTGTCAGATTATCCGTCTCATGTTTGCCCCGCAGACAGACAGCGCGGCTGGAGTGTTTGAGAAAGCCAGAAACTGTCTCACAGTTCACGGGAGACTAACTGACTCCGGCTGCGTGTTTGTTCCTCTGCTTTCCTTTCACTTCCTGTTTGCTCACTTGTCCCTTCACTGTCTCATTCGTGCTCCCGCTCTCTGATGTTATTCTGCAGTGACAGTTTAGAGCCCGCGGGCATGACAGGTTAGCTGTACACTCAGACACGGCCATGTGTGTGTGTGTGAGTGTCATATTGAGTGAGGCCGGCAGCAGGACAGAGCAGACAAACACACTAAAGCTGATAGATAAAGTCCCACTGACACACACACACACACCACATGCTGTTTTAAATGCAGAACTACCTCACAACCACTGAGCAGATCATAGTTTTAATTAGCATATAGAGAGAAAAAGATTTCGATCCTTCTGTATTGTGCTTAGAAAAATCTACTTACCCCAAAATTTTAAATGGCATTATATATATATATATATATATATATTAGGGATGTCAATTTTCGATCATTTCCATTATCGATCGTTGTTTAAATGAACGATCAATTAATCGATTAATCGTTAACCTTAATGCTGCAAAATGCGTCTATGCAGGACAGGATGTGCAAAAGTTACTCAAAAAAAAAAAAAACCGCTTTCTCACCCAATTTAAAGGGGATTTAGTCTGAATAAAATGCTAGTAGCAGGATTGTAAAATGAATAGATGTGATTATGATCATTTGATAAAATGAAGAGAGCTCGTTTGAGATAATTTTACTTTGTTGACTGTTTCCTATCCCGTCACGGAGACCGCTGAATGCGCCTCTTTAAATGGTTTCCTGGTGCTCGTTGTTGTATTTTAAAACACAATTGCAATGTTTCCAACTGACATTATGGCATTTAAAATAGATTATCCCAAACGTAACTGTGGCGCGTGTGGCTGTGCTGCGCAGTCAGTGAACCGCTTCCATCGGCGCTGCTGCAGCAAAACACACTGTTGCTCACATGAAACATTATCATGTGAGTATTATGACCAGTACTTAATTTGATCCTGCTGGATCCTGTTCCGGAAAATGTCAGATTTAAAATTTTTGCATTGCGGTAGGCCTATTTGTTTTTAAAAATCCGGCATTTACAGTGCATTAGATCATGACAGTGCATGCGTGCGTGTACGAGGACTGAGCGAGCGTGGGTTTGACTAGATGTATTTGGAGCTTACTGCTCACGTCTCATTCGGCAAAAATCCAAATGTTTTCATATTCCTAATGTATTTGAATGTTAAACTATTATTTAAAATGTAAACTAGGCTTGTACTTTACACACATTCGCATATAGACGGAAAAGATCATCCTCTTCACATGAGCAAAAACGTCCTTGGCATAACAGCAGAGTGGACCGGTATACTACGGTCTATTTAAACTGACCAGTGTAACCTTTTATATGTTTGGTTGACT
>NW_015549848.1:716681-717636 GCF_001515605.1 Sinocyclocheilus anshuiensis
TTGATAAAATGAAGAGAGCTCGTTTGAGATAATTTTACTTTGTTGACTGTTTCCTATCCCGTCACGGAGCCCGCTGAATGCGCCTCTTTAAATGGTTTCCTGGTGCTCGTTGTTGTATTTTAAAACACAATTGCAATGTTTCCAACTGACATTATGGCATTTAAAATAGATTATCCCAAACGTAACTGTGGCGCGTGTGGCTGTGCTGCGCAGTCCTGAGCGAGCGTGGGTTTGACTAGATGTATTTGGAGCTTACTGCTCACGTCTCATTCGGCAAAAATCCAAATGTTTTCATATTCCTAATGTATTTGAATGTTAAACTATTATTTAAAATGTAAACTAGGCTTGTACTTTACACACATTCGCATATAGACGGAAAAGATCATTCTCTTTACATGAGCAAAAACATCCTTGGCATAACAGCAGAGTGGACCGGTATACTACGGTCTATTTAAACTGACCAGTGTAACCTTTTATATGTTTGGTTGACTGTATTTTATTTTGATAATGAACAGACTGCGATGTAAGTTTGAATTGCTAGAATATGTGGGGTGTGTGCGCACAAGGCGCCGGCGCGATCGAACAGCTGAAACATAAAAAACTCCATTTTTGAAGTAAGGTATAATCTGCAAAAGTGTTTACTTTTATTTTTGCACACACAATAAAAACAGAAGATTTGTGCTTTTGTAAAATAAAGCAAACAAACAGAATGCACGTTGTCATCCTTTTCTTTCCGTGAACTTGTTTATGGAGCGCCGCGCCACACTTCTGTTTTAAATCTGTTAGCTTAATTATTTAAGTCAGATATATTTCGCTTTTTTTTTTAATGAAAGCTATAGGCTATACATTTTCCTTAAAGCATCCCATTTTGTCCCAAGGTTTGAAAACCTGTGCCCTAGGCTAGTTAGGTCCATGCAGAAACTTGTGAACGATGCTCTTATTGTGGCATAACCGT
>NW_015549848.1:718284-719303 GCF_001515605.1 Sinocyclocheilus anshuiensis
CGCCTGGTGTTATCCCCTATCTGTGCCGCCCAGCACTTCCACGAGTGGGAATATAAGCCCCGTCTGCCTGCCCGTGCCCAGGCCACCGAATTCACGCGACTCGCGCAGCACTGGCTGCTGGAGGGTGCTCCATCGGCTGGACAGGTGGCGGAGCGCGTGGTGATCGACCGTCTCCTCCGAGCCCTTCCCCGAGCTCACCGACAGGCAGTTGGGATGAGGAACCCAACCACCACCGCGGAGCTGGTGGAGGCTGTCGAGCTGGGGGATGCGGCCCAACACCGGGATGCTGGGGAGCGAGCGCCGCCGTTTCCCCGGAGAGTGGTCCAGGAGCGGCGCGCGCCGGAGGGCACCCCACGACCAGTGAGCAGGCCGACGGCTCCCTCTCCGCGGGATGAGCCCATGCCAACGGAAGTCCCCGCACGTCCCACACGGACCTGGCTGGCAGGCTGCATTGTGCACCGCGACCTGCCGGTGGGAGCTCCAGAGGCGGAAGTGAAAGTAAATGGGAAGCTGTTCCGGGCCATCCTGGACTCCGGCAGTGCGGTCACTCTGGTCCAGTCGCATATTCTCACCCCCCGAACGGAGTATAAAGCCTTCCTTCCCATAACCTGTGTCCACGGGGGTACACGACAAGTTCCCGCTCGCAGGGTGACCATTTCAACCACTCCCAGCACCTGGCCGGTGGAAGTCGGGGTCATGAAGGATCTTCCCGTCCCCGTGCTGATCGGGAGAGACTGGCCAGGTTTTGACCGCCTGCTGGCCACGGCTACGCAGCCCGTGCTTCTGGCCTCGGATAGCGGGAGAGAAGGTGAGTCCCCCTCCCAAAATCCTAATCTCTTCTATGATGTGTTCCAACAGGTGACGGGAGGGGGCTCATTTGGGAAGGAACAACGGGAGGACGACAGGCTGAAGCATGGCTGGACCCAGGTCCGGGTCATCGAAGGAAAGGAGGTTCAGCCTGGTCCCCACCCTCTCCCGCATTTCGTCGTGCAAAATGGCCTGCTCTACTGTGTCGCGCA
>NW_015549848.1:719316-733491 GCF_001515605.1 Sinocyclocheilus anshuiensis
GAAGTTCCGCAGGCCTCAACTGGCTTCACCCCCTTCGAGCTCCTCTTTGGCCGGCAACCCCGCGGCCTCCTGGATGTGGCGAAGGAAGCCTGGGAGCAACAGCCGGCAGCCCATCGCTCTGTAATCGATCACGTAAAACAGATGAAGGAAAGGATCGACCGGGTCATGCCATTAGTCCGGGAGCACCTGACGAAGGCGCAGCAGGCCCAACAGCGCCACTATAACCGGGCAGCCCAACCACGGGAGTTCCAGCCCGGAGACCGAGTCATGGTCCTAGTCCCCAACGCGGCGTGCAAATTCCTGGCCACCTGGCAGGGTCCCTATATGGTGCTGGAGAAGATTGGGCCGGTGACGTACCGTGTGCGTCAGCCAGGAAGGAGGAGAGCCGAGCAGCTCTACCACATCAACCTTCTGAAGAAGTGGGTTGGGACTAGAGACCAGCTCGCGGCCCTCGCCATCTCTGATCCCGTGGTTGTTGACGTCAACCCCCACCTCTCGGCTGCCCAGAAGGAGGAGCTGCAGCACCTGGTCGGTCAGTTCTCGGATGTGTTCTCTTCCCGGCTCTCCGAGTTCGACGGATACCCCATGCCTCGGGTGAATGAGCTGTTGGACCGGCTGGGAAGGGCCCGGTATATCTCAATGTTGGACCTCACCAAAGGCTACTGGCAGGTACCCCTCTCTGAGAACGCTAAACCTAAGACTGCCTTTTCTACCCCCAGTGGCCACTGGCAGTACCGGACCCTTCCGTGTGCGTGTGAGAGAGTGTGCGTGTGTGTAATTATTTTCATAGTTCATACAATTCTAGGTTAATGATTTAACAAGGTGATCTTTGCTCACATACACATTTCCATTAACATGCATACAACCCTTAATGCATGATATTCCTCAAAAATATATATATATATATATATATATACAGTATATAATGCCATTTAAAATGTTGGGGTAAGTAGTTTTTTATGTTTTTGAAAGAAGTTTCTTCTGCCCACCAAGGCTGCATTTATTTGATTAAAAATACTGTAAAAATTTTGAAATATTATTACAATTTTAAATAACTGTTTTCTATTTGAATATGTTTTAAAATGTATTTTATTCCTGTGATCAAAGCTGAATTTTCAGCATCATCACTCCAGTCTTCAGTGTCACATGATTCTTCAGAAATCATTCTAATACGCTGATTTGCTGCTCAAGAAACATTTCTGATTATTATCAACATTAAAAAAGTTATGTTGCTTCATAATTTTGTAGAAACTGAGATATATTTTATTTTTTAGGATTCTTTGATGAATAGAATGTTCAAAAGAACAACATTTATTTGTAATAGAAATCTTTTGTAACATTAAAGTTGAATGACTACAGTTGAACGCAATCTTGTTGAATCTTACTAACCCCAAACTTTTGAGCGGTGTACACATACACACAAGAGAAAGAAGAGAGGATTGTGAATGTTACTAAACAAGTGAAAAATCTTTTTATACAAAAATGTTAAACTGTTTAACTTACCTCAACCTCCTTATCAAGAAAGCAGAAAAAGAGAAAGAGATTAAAATAAGGTTATCAGTCATCAAATGATCAATGAAAACTGAAATGATAGATTGGCTGGAAAACAAACTTTCCATGAGTTTCCATGTAAAATGTTTGGAGATTTAATGAGGAAATATCATTTACTTAAACAGATTGCATATCATATTTCACTAAGGAGAGCATCATTAGCATAAAATCAGTAATACACATCGCTGGAACAGATTTGAAATAAACCGATCAGGAGCTAAAGCAGATAAATTGAACGCAAAATGTGAGTTACTCATTGTTAACATCTTGTTTTTTTTATTGTAACCTGAAAAGCGAATTTCTTCTTTCCTCTATTGAACACAAAAGAAGATATTTAGAAGAATCTGGGTAACCAAACACTTAATGGTAGCCATTGTATTACATAGTATTTTTTCATACCATGGAAGTCAATGGCTACCGTCAACTGTTTGGTTACCAACATTCTTCAAAATATCTTCTTTTGTGTTCAACAGAAGAAAGAAATTCATACAGGTTTGGAACAACCTGAGGCTGAGTAAATGATGACAGAATCTTCATTTTTGGGTGAACTATCTCTTTAAGGCTAAATTATCATCACAATTCATGCTGATTAAAGCCGAATCACAGATATAACAACATAAGCATGAGTGTGATATTGCTGAAATGTGTCTTATAATACATAAAAAAAAATATTGTAAAATTCTGGCAAACACAAAAAAATATAAAGCATGAACTGAACACACATACATAATTCATCAGCTGGTTCTTACAATCAAACATGAGTGATTCAAACTAATGAAACATCAATCAATAAAAAAACACACATTTACAGTGTTTCAATGATGTATCCAGCTGGGACGACAACACACACACACACACACACACACACACACACACACATCAACATTCATCCATACAAAAACACACACACTGTAGGTTATTTCATGTGTGAAGAGATACAGGATATTATGAGAGAAGACGTGTAATTCTGAACGCATTACAGCCGCCGTGCGCAACAGAGGAAGAAAACAATAACAGCGGCGCACGTACATATCTTTGAGATAAAGACATGATCGTTATTAATAAATACTTCAGCTCTGAGGTCTTTCACCAAACAGCTTTTGTCCCAGCGGCTGATAAAATGTTTGGAATAAACACAATAAATCAATATTAAGATCTTAAACTTAGAGGACAAATACACACACAACACTACTGAGTTTCTATTGAGTTTCTCTGTGTGTGCATGTGTTTGTTATGTAATCTCATCAGTATTTAGGGATCTATGTATTTCTAGCACACGTATCAATTTCTTTTTCTTTTAATGCACAAATCAAAAGAAAAACCGAGAAGTGAACTCATGCAATTCTTAGTAAGAAACCAAGGGTAAATAGGGTAAAAATTGTAATAGATATCGCCTGATGATTAATCACAGTACAGCTGTTTTGCATGACAAGTTTTAAAATGTTGTGTTTAAATTTGAAAATGAGGCACCCCTAAATTTTGTAATTAAATACGCACTTAAATTTTTTATTTCTCTTTTTATCACTTCATAAATCAGAAAATACTGTAAAAATCCAGAAAACAACTACATTTTGCCACGTTTTTAGGAATAAAGTGTTAATATTTGGTCATACTTTAGTTTGGGGACAAATTCTCACTAATATCTATGACTTTTACCTTAATAAACTCCTAATTTGCTGCTTATTAACAGTAACATAGTTGCTAAGTTTAGGTATGGAGTCGAATTAAGGGATCTAAAATATAGTCATGCAGAATAAGGCATTAATAAGTACTAATAAACAGCCAATATGCTATATGCTTGTTAATAAGCAACTAGTTAATAGTGAGAATTGGTCTTTAAAATAAAGTGTTACCTAATACATAGCAGGTGAATGATATATTAGCAAACCCGGTCACACTTTATTTTAAGGTCCAATTCTTGCTGTTAACAAACCATTAACTATGACTTTTGCCTCAATTCACTCATAATTTGCTGTTTATTAAGTTAGTAAGGTATTTGTTAAGTTTAGGTATTAGTAGGATTAGGGATGTAGAATATGATCATGCAGAATATGTGCTTTATAAGTACTAATAAACAGCCAATATGTTAACCCTTTAGGCGCCAGGGTTTTTTTTTTTAAATTCTGGATTTTGACATCAAGATTTCAAACGCTTGTGGCTTGAAAGGGCTTAAAGATAGAGATCTAATGTAAATTAGAAAAAAGTTGGGCATGAGTCGAAATGATCGCTTGTTTGTGCTTCGTGAACACTCGCGCCTTGCATGGCGGCACCATTGCGCTGCAAAGATGTACTGGGAGAAGGGCGATCATTAGACGACCGATCGTCATTTACAAAAGGCAAATATTCCCCTTCAGAGTCAGAATCGGCGAATAACATTTGCAAAACATCCTCACGGTACAACTTTTTATTAGCCATTTGGCGATTTTCTCTCACAAATCTCACAGCTTACCCGCACGCTCTGAACTGAACTGCTTCCGCATCAATGACACGAAAGCTCACTTGCTCTGCTCTTTCCTCAAACACTTTGAATAGAAAGGTGACGTTATTTTGGTCTAGAATCGAAGTACTACATGTCTGCCATCTAGTGGTAGGGAATACAAATGAGATATTACACCATATTAGGAACTACAGTCTATTTGATTAAGTATGACGTCTTGTCGCAATTTTGCGACTTTGGCGCTTAGAGGGTTAATAATAGGCATGCTAATAAGCTACTAGTTAATAGTGAAAATTGTTCTCTATTCTAAAGTGTTACCGCAAACCCCTCTACAGGAACATTCAGTTTATAGATATGAATAAAAGTGTTAAGTTTGATGAATGAGAAACAAACTCATTCTGAGAATCTCAAAGTTGACCAGTGCGTGAAAAAACAATGGTTTTGCCTGTAGTGTCCTGCCTTAACTGTAGGGATGTAACAACATCAAAATCTCACGATACGATAATATCATGGTATGAAGTCCACAATACGATATTTATTGCGATATTAAAAAAAAAAGACAAATGAAGACAAAATGAATTTTGTACATTTTAAAGTAAAATTATTCTATCTAATGCACTTTGAGAGTTCAAAATTAAGAGCTCCAACCCATGTTCTTAACTAAGAAAACTTAAGTCAGAAAAAAGTCATTGAATTGACTATGAGGGTGACTCGACCCTCTTTTTATTACTGTCTCAGTCTAAATTACATTCACACTGGTGTTTCAGGAAGCCAAACAAATTTGAATATAATAATAATAATAACAACAATTACATTATATTGTGCTATTGTACAATATTGTGCTTTCGGTTTTAGTTCATTTAACAGATACTGTGCCAAAGCATAATGGCCCAAAACACTACTTTAAAGACCTTTTGTGTTAAAATAAGAAGTTTAAATATATTTAAAAAACTACACTTTTTGCCCGGAAGACCTATCGTTTCATATCGTCATGTGACTATAATAATATCGAGAGTTATGAAAAAGATTAATTTGTTTAATGCCAGTTAAAGTAACACACTTGTTTTCTTTCCTGTATTAATGCATTTCCTATTCAAACAGGAAGTCGAGGTGTTTGAATTCCCCCTCGCTCCGACACCCAAGGCTGTAATGCATTTACTGAACTTGACATTACACTTCATATAAAAACGAATTCTAATGAAATCACGTTGGATTTTAATTAGTTATCAATCATTCATGAGAGCATTAACATGGATTAATGTGTTATTAGATGGATCTCGTGGTTTTTAAACCTGCCCTTCATTCAGAAAGCATTTGCTTCTTTTAAACTAAACCCAACATCGTTCATTTGAGAAAATCACTCAGTCTCTCAAATCCTGCCCTAATTTCACCAAAGCACTTGTTCACACTTTCATTTCTATTTTCGAGGGCGAGTGCAGACAGAATGAAGAAGTGGGAAAAACACGAGTAAAGAAATTAAAACAACATGCATTTGCATTCAAACCATCCGCATCGATCTGAAGAGGCAATTTTTCAATTCGATTCATGCTTAATTTCTCTGTATCAACACTGTTTTGGTCATTTGAATGTTAATTGCTTGTGGTTTAACTAACTCTATTAGTTCTTCGAAAATCCATCTAAATACTGTCAAAGTCAGAGTCACGCTTGACTGTGTTTGATATGCTAATCTATCACAAACATCACAAGCCATCACTCCAGCTCTTCTCAAGTGCTCAGCTCTTTCCTTTCTTTTCTCATTGTTTCCTCTCACTTCTTCACCTCAGAGGGTTTAGGATTGGCTGTTTAACCCATCTCAGTACAAAAAAATCTGTAAAAAATTAAATTTATGTTAAAAAAACGGTAGCTGTGGTTGCCAGATCTTTACTGTAAAATATATGGTATCAACATTTTTAGTTTTACAGATTTACCTCAAATTTACAGTAATAAAAACATTAATATACCAAATTACAAATCACGATTTTTTTTTTCAGAAATATCACGATTCACGATTTTATCACGATTCTTTGTCATGTTGATTTTACTATTTTGCAAGTTGTCTGAGCAGTACAGCCAAACTAATTTCCCTTTTTAAAAAAAAAAAAACAAAAAAAAAAACAAAGCCTTTCAAGGTAACAAAGTATAAAATAAAAAAGAATTTGAGACATTTTTATCGTCCACGATAAAAAATCATTATATAGCACACCCCTACTTTGTAGTATACTGACAAGCACCTTAAAAACTAAGGTCATAAAGAGAAAGTCGCATGATGAATCAAAGTTCATCACAAATAACTTTTCCACAAGCTGACTTATATACTAATATACACATTGACTAAAAAATTGTTGTAAAAACAATTCCACTCAGAAATTGCTAGTAAATTTCACAATTATTTGCAAAGTAGTAGTAACACATTGAATTAAATGTAAAATTTTGAAGTAGAAAAAGTAAAAGAGTGTTTTCTATGCACATTGTCATACACACAAACACAAAACACCATCATGGAAACACACGATATGAAAATAATGCAATAAATATCTATTTAACAACATAAAATTAACAAAGCCCTAACGTACTTAGCTGATAAGAAAAAATAAGATAAGAATAAACAATGATTTTAAAATCAAACAAAACAACAGACAATACTAGAAATGTCAATTTATGTTTTTTCCCCCTGTAAATTATAGGATGACTTTGCTCTTTTTCATTTATTAAATCACATTATTTACATGAATGTGCCATTAGACCTATTAGAGTTTATCACCATATATATCAAGAGAAACAGCAATATTATATTTAGTTTTACTAAAACAAGTTTAAAAATGACTTGAATTAAAATACATGTTAACTGAAATAAAATAACATTTAAATTACTTTATTTCATCTAGTTGCTAATGCAACATTTCTCATTTTCATTTAGTTTAATTTGATGTATTAAAAAACTAGAAATAGAACTGAAATTAAAAAAATAATAAAAACTAAACAGACATTAAAAAACAATTAAAAATAATAAATTAAACATGTAAAAAAATATAATATTATCTCTAATGATACTAAATAGCTCCGTTTTTTGTTTTTTTTTACACAGTCTTTTACCATTTAAATTAACATCCTTTTTTTCCCTGTGTATTGCCTTAATATCTGAACATCTGGAACTGAAATCCTGTGAAATCCTGTGAGCAAAGCTGAAGCATAAGATGTACGGGAAAGCTAATGGATGGCTTTCTTCAGGTATTACAGACATGCTTACTCACATCAAGGTGAAACACCTCAAACTCGCTTACTGGCAAAACTGAAAGCCAAAGGATTGTGGGAAATGCAGTAATGAGGGGTCTAGAGGTTAAAAGCTCAGACACACAAGATTTTCTAAAAACATACACACAGTCTCTCTCTCGGTTTCTCTTGATTTCTCCTCTGGTGTTGTCTGATAGCACAGAACAGCCCGTGGCTCTCTCCTGCTCTAGCGTATCAAAAAACAGACTCGGAGAGTGCCATCTGATGCGTAAACTTTACAGCATCATCAGAGGGAACATAACGGCCCGTGTAAAGTTTACAGGTCCCGCCGGAGCACAAGACCAGAGAGTGCTGAGACATGCTTAACGCCACCAGCAGGACCAGTGTTTATGAGCGATGTGCAGATTTGTCGTTCTGACTGCTCAAGTACACGACAGATAAATAAAGCCAGTTCTCAGGGGTTTTGGGAGGACGGGCCGAGACCCATCTGTGTGGTTTTTTTAATTGTTGGTCAATGCAGACATGAATCAAACAGACATCTTTTGGCTCTTGTAAGGCATCTCTTTGGTTTTTTCAGCACTCTGCAGTGCAAGTGTTGCATGTCAAGTTAAAAATAGTTTCAAATATGATGCTGTGTGCAACTGAATCCAGCAGATTTTGCCCTGTAAAGCCTTACATATAAAAGAACAGTCAAAAAAAAATAATTGAAATGGAACAGTTTATTGAATCTTCAGACCTAAAGTGTGTTTTTTGTTGAGTATCATACAGTATTTGATCCATCAGGCTTTTATGGCTCATATAGTCTGCATGATATAGTGAGGATATGGAGAAAAAAAAAAAGCTCACTTTTATTCCAAGGCCCAAACTGAGCACAGATATACAATTTGGTGCAGAGGCTGTTATTTATATACATAAAAATTAAGATGAAATTCTGATAGCTTGTAATGTAAATAAATGAGGTCTCATAACATTATAACAGATACTAAAATGACAAATATCAGTCGTCACTCCGTATCTCCAATAATGTGTCTTAGTATTTAAATGCTTAGTTTGATGATCAAAACATAAATGCAATGCAATACAATGATGATTGAGAGACGAACAAATAAACGTTCATCAAAAGCCTTTTGATTATATTTGAGACTCACTGATTTTTCTTAAAAATTATGAATGGATAATCAAGTAAACCAAGTAAATCATGCAAACTTTGTTTTCCTGATCAATTACTGCTGTGTGTTTCAGAGAAAGATATGTTTGCTTCATCTCCATCACCGTCTCTGAGAGAATCAAAGTGTTTGTTTGGGTATCAATCCTTTTTTTTATTTGTCTGGCCAATACATTTTCTTTGAGTAAAAATGAAACTTGTGCAAAATAACTTGATACGCTTTGTTGCTTCACGTTTGCGACAAATTATATGGAAAATCTGAAACGATGAAAACAGAAACTAGCTTCTGAATGAAACTGCTGTGACCGACAGCTTAATTCAATCAATAAACCACTAAACACTCACTAAACCAAAATAACTTGTCAAACAAACACACGAGTGGGTGAGATGGATGTGTGTGGTTTCTATAGAACACGCACACCCAAAAAACTCAAAAACGGTTGAGTAGACTGAGGAAATCATTCATGACTCCACAAACATAATCAGCACACTGTAAACTCGCTTAATATGTTTATAAATTCACCAAACAAGCCTCCATAATTACAAAGATCAGCTCGTCAAATGTTGATTTTGTTTAGATTGAAGATAAACATATTGTTTATTTTTCCTGTAGCTCAAACAATAGATCATAGCGCTAGCAACACCAAAGTCATGGGTTCGATTCTCAGGAAAAGCAAGAATTGATATAAGTCATTCTGGATAAAAGCGTCTGTCAAATGCATAAATGTGAATGTAAATTGCATTTATAATGTTTATTGTATTAGTGTCCAGTGTTATTTTAGTATTATTTCTATACCAATACAGTATTTATTGGTACCGATAGCCTTGTGGGCAGTGCGCCGACATACAGCGCTGTTGCGCTAAGAGCGTCCCGAGTTCAAATCCCGCCTCGAGGACCTTTCCCGATCCCGCCCCCTCTCTCTCTCGCATTTCACTTCCTGTCATGTCTGATCTGTCCTATCATAATAGAGGCAAAAATAAATATTAAAAAATATATAGTTTTTATTCACATTTTTATTAGTATTTATTTTAATATTTTCAGATTTAATTTCATATGTTTTTTTGTCATTTTATTGGTTTAGTTTTTTTCTATTTCTATTTAGCTTTAATTTTTTTTTTGTTTTTCATCTAATATTTATTTCATCTTTATTTCAATGAACAAAAACAGTTTTAATACTTTCAGTTTCAGTTATCGATAACAACACTGCGCCTCACTGACCAATCACATAATATATTTAGCTGTTCTAATTAATTATGCACAAAATAGTACACATGAGCACACATGAGTGACATAAACCAGTCCTGTAAAGAACAATATACAATGTTCTATAACTAGGCTACTGTAAATAAAGCAAATCAAATTCAAGATCCAAACATCTTTTCAATAAACACAGCAATTGCATAAATGTAAAAATATGCTAAAGCCAACATTGTGAAGGTTTTTACTAGCATGTCAATTCACTCATTGCTGTTACCTGTGGTTGCTTTTAAAGGACTTTTTATAGAACGAATAAAAGATCCTGTAACTTTCACCAGCGCATGAACTACTCCTTAAAAAGTGTACAAAAAATTACTGACATGAACTGAATCCAGTCTGAACACAGCTTACGATCCAAACTTCAGCCCAGTGAAACACATGAAACCGAAATAGAGAGTATCAGATGCATCCAAACCCAGAGCTGACGGCACACGCGGCACCTGCTGCAGGCTCGATTTCTCACATCCAAACTCAGCGTGACGAGGTGTGTGTGATAACACGAGGTGAGTTCACCTTCTGTACCGACGACTACCTGATCCCATCACAGATACGGAGCCTGTCCGCACCAGCATGAGATGTGTTTCCAGCGCCTCCACGCTGAGTGTGTGTGTGTGCGCGTGTTATCTGACACATGTCATTCCCATGATCCCGGTCCCACTTCACAGAGGAAATAAATCAATGTGTTCATTTAGTTTTAACATGGCCTGTCTGCTTCCCTGCAGACTCCTGCGGGACTGGAAAAGCCGGAGAGAGTTTATCCATAACACACTCCAGAAGAGAGAAACTCATGCAGTTTTCCTCACGCCAGAGGACTTGTGGGATTGCATTTCATCCCTCCATCATTGAGAGACAGATTCATCCTCCTTCTGAGACGCACTTGAAACTACATAAACAGCGGAAAGCGTTCGACAGGATTCAAGAGTGAGAAAGGTTTTGTGATTGGTGTTCAAGAGATGTTTTCATACATTATTATTAGTTATCAGGGCACCAATTATGCAGAATTCACTTTTACATGTTGTTTGAACATAAATGTGTGTGTTGGCAGTGTGTGTACACAACCACCCTATAATGGTAAAAATCCACCCGCTCCTTATTTTTTAATCTCCATAAATCATAAGCAGTGTCTCAGCGCAAGCCGTTCACAGAATCTGTCAAATGTGACGTCACACATTGGCACCGGCACGATCACTTGCATTTTTTCCTGATAATGAAACAACTTAAAATCAGTTAGAAATTTATTTTATTTCTGTAAACTCATAATAACAACAAAACGTTGTGCTTTTGTAAAATAATAAAAACAAACAGGATATGCTTTCTGCCATCTCTGTCTCACTGCACTGGAGCGTGTCACAAAAAAAGAACCGACACTCAAAGTATGGTTGCCTCACAGACATGAGAAATATAGCCATAGAAAGCTTGAAATGCCTACTTTTAAATGAACCAATTCACAAGAAAATCAGATACTCCCTGATTATTTAATCTGTATGAAGACTGCATTTCTCTCTAAAGGCCCGGTACTGCAGAGATGAGAGTCAGAACTGAGAATTTCATCTTTGCAACCGACAAGGACTCAGAAAACACTAGTTTATTAATAAATAATTAAAATGTCTCTTTTTTTTCCAACACATTAATAATCATTAGGATAATGTTGCCTGTGCTTTGTGCCAAACTTTGTGCATGTGTTTGAGCGCAGAATATAATAACCTTTTAGGCGCCAGGGATTTTTGGAAAAATGCTGGATTTTGACATCAAGATTTCAAAAGCTTGTGGCTTGAAAGGGCTTAAAGATAGAGATCTACTGTAAAGTAGAAAAATGTTGGGCATGACCAAAACTTTATTTGGGGTGTAAATATACTCGTCTAATTTGCATATTATGACGTCATTAGGGGCGGCCATCTTGAATTTCATAATATTAAGGAAATAGTATTGAATTGATGTTTGAACTTATTTACAGGTTTTTTTTGTTTTGTTTTTTTGTCTTTTTATCCTCATTCCAAATGATCAGAAAAGAGGAAACCAACAATAAAACAGGAGAAAGCACTAAATTATTACTATACTATATAGTAGTAAAACGCATGTGAACAGTAGCCTACTTTTTGATCAGTTCATCAGTAATATTCAGGAAATAATAGAAATAATAGATATTGAATGGATGTTTGAACTTATTTGCATGTTTTTTTGTCTTTTTATCCTCATTCCTAATGATCAGGAAAAGAGGAAATCAACAGTAAAACAGGAGAAAGTAGTAAATTATTACTATATTACTGTGCCATAGTAAAATGCATGTGCCTATTTTTTGATCAGTTGACCAGCTATCTGCCCAATCAGGTATCTAGGTGACACAGTTTATAGTTCTTGAGAGTAAAAGAAGTAAAAGACAAGAAGTTTGACATCTGCAGAATCAAGATATGCCCAGATTGAAAAAGAGGCATTGGTCGTGACATGGGCATGTGATAGACTTAGTTCATACTTGTTGGCAGTGTGTGTACACAACCACCCTATAATGGTAAAAATCCACCCGCTCCTTATTTTTTAATCTCCATAAATCATAAGCAGTGTCTCAGCGCAAGCCGTTCACAGAATCTGTCAAATGTGACGTCACACATTGGCACCGGCACGATCACTTGCATTTTTTCCTGATAATGAAACAACTTAAAATCAGTTAGAAATTTATTTTATTTCTGTAAACTCATAATAACAACAAAACGTTGTGCTTTTGTAAAATAATAAAAACAAACAGGATATGCTTTCTGCCATCTCTGTCTCACTGCACTGGAGCGTGTCACAAAAAAAGAACCGACACTCAAAGTATGGTTGCCTCACAGACATGAGAAATATAGCCATAGAAAGCTTGAAATGCCTACTTTTAAATGAACCAATTCACAAGAAAATCAGATACTCCCTGATTATTTAATCTGTATGAAGACTGCATTTCTCTCTAAAGGCCCGGTACTGCAGAGATGAGAGTCAGAACTGAGAATTTCATCTTTGCAACCGACAAGGACTCAGAAAACACTAGTTTATTAATAAATAATTAAAATGTCTCTTTTTTTTCCAACACATTAATAATCATTAGGATAATGTTGCCTGTGCTTTGTGCCAAACTTTGTGCATGTGTTTGAGCGCAGAATATAATAACCTTTTAGGCGCCAGGGATTTTTGGAAAAATGCTGGATTTTGACATCAAGATTTCAAAAGCTTGTGGCTTGAAAGGGCTTAAAGATAGAGATCTACTGTAAAGTAGAAAAATGTTGGGCATGACCAAAACTTTATTTGGGGTGTAAATATACTCGTCTAATTTGCATATTATGACGTCATTAGGGGCGGCCATCTTGAATTTCATAATATTAAGGAAATAGTATTGAATTGATGTTTGAACTTATTTACAGGTTTTTTTTGTTTTGTTTTTTTGTCTTTTTATCCTCATTCCAAATGATCAGAAAAGAGGAAACCAACAATAAAACAGCAGAAAGTACTAAATTATTACTATACTATATAGTAGTAAAACGCATGTGAACAGTAGCCTACTTTTTGATCAGTTCATCAGTAATATTCAGGAAATAATAGAAATAATAGATATTGAATGGATGTTTGAACTTATTTGCATGTTTTTTTGTCTTTTTATCCTCATTCCTAATGATCAGGAAAAGAGGAAATCAACAGTAAAACAGGAGAAAGTAGTAAATTATTACTATATTACTGTGCCATAGTAAAATGCATGTGCCTATTTTTTGATCAGTTGACCAGCTATCTGCCCAATCAGGTATCTAGGTGACACAGTTTATAGTTCTTGAGAGTAAAAGAAGTAAAAGACAAGAAGTTTGACATCTGCAGAATCAAGATATGCCCAGATTGAAAAAGAGGCATTGGTCGTGACATGGGCATGTGATAGACTTAGTTCATACTTGCTGGGACTGAGATTTGCGAAAACTGACCATAAACCATTGATTTCTCTACTAGGATCCAGAGCATTGGATGATATTCCTCCCAGAATTCTGCGCTTTCATTTGAGACTTCTCAGATTCGATTACTCCATTGAATAGGTTCCGGGGAAACAGTTGGTTACAGTGGATACGCTTTCTCGGGGACACAACGACCACGTCCACCGCTGCCACCCCCATTCCCATTTGGCAAAGGGTCGAAATGATCACTTGTTTGTGCTTCGTGATCACTCTTGCCTTGCACGGCGGCACCATTGCGCTGCAAAGATGTACCGGGAGAAGCGCGATTATTAGACGACCGATCGTCATTTCCAAAAGACAAACATTCCCCTTCAGAGTCAGAATCGACGAATAACATTTGCAACACATCCTCACGGTACAAGTTTTTATTAGCCATTTGGCAATTTTCTCTCACAAATCTAACAATTTACTCGCACGCTATGAACTGAACTGCTTCCGCATCAATGACACGATAGCTCACTTGCTCTGCTATTTCTTTGAACACTTTGAATAGAGAGATATTATTAGGAACTACAGTCTGTTTGATTAAGTATGACGTCTTGTCGCAATTTTGCGACTTTGGCCTTTGGCG
>NW_015549848.1:734764-735817 GCF_001515605.1 Sinocyclocheilus anshuiensis
CGGTACTGTGCTCGCAGCGCGTGCTCTTCAATTGCACGCACAAAGGCGCCGGCGCGCGCTGTAGCCTGTATCCTTTCATATCAAAGCGTGAAATAAACTACGTGCATGCAATGTCGTGGTCAGTTAAGTCATGAAGTTACCAAAAAGGCGATTAAAACTGCCTTAAAACTGTGCATGCATGTAATATATTTTATACGAGTCACATTTAAGAACATGTCTCTGAAATGGTTTTCAAAACTGTCCTGGAGCAGCCCAGCACTGTCTCATTCATCTAACACACCCGATTTAACTCGTCAGCTCATTAATAGAGACTTTAAGACCTGAAGTGGTCATAAAAGGTAAAAAGATTTGAGAGAAAATATGATGCTTGTCAGATCCACATCACGTTCAGCAGCGGCAGCTCTTAAAGAAATAACAGCCAAAATAACCTAATAACCAGCTGCTGTGATGTCTATTAGTCTATTAGTGTCTGATAATTTCGATTTCTGTATATTTCTTTAAAAAGTTATTTTTTAAAGTCTAATAAATGTTCAAATTGATAGCCCTCAATTATATTGTAATGTTGAATGGCTAGGGGGCCCGCTGGGGCAATTTTATAGATAAATCAGAATTAGTATCATTGATACTGGCCTTCAGTCATAAAAAAGATGCCATTAAACAAATATTTTAAAATATACGGTCTTTATGTTGTTTGTACATTAATTTGAAGATTGCATGTGAAATTATTGCAATATAACAGTATATTTAAAAACTTTATTTATTTATTAATTAGTAATTTTTTTTAAATCGATTGAAAGCACTAGTTAACCTTTTAGGCACCATGGATTTTTTGAAAAATGCTGGATTTTGACATCAAGATTTCAAAAGCTTGTGGCTTGAAAGGGCTTAAAGATAGAGATCTACTGTAAAGTAGAAAAATGTTGGGCATGACCAAAACTTTATTTGGGGTGTAAATATACTCGTCTAATTTGCATATTATGACGTCATTAGGGGCGGCCATCTTGAATTTCATAATATTCAGGAAATAGTAGATATTGAATTGATGTTTGAACT
>NW_015549848.1:736073-750124 GCF_001515605.1 Sinocyclocheilus anshuiensis
ATCCAAAGAGCTAGTGCTACTTCCAGCCCTATTTCTCCTACCCCTGCTGCCTCTACCTCTAGCAACAGCTCTCCTATGGACACAACGACCACGTCCACCGCTGCCACCCCCATTCCCATTTGGCAAAGGGTCGAAATGATCACTTGTTTGTGCTTCGTGATCACTCTTGCCTTGCACGGCGGCACCATTGCGCTGCAAAGATGTACCGGGAGAAGCGCGATTATTAGACGACCCATCGTCATTTCCAAAAGGCAAATATTCCCCTTCAGAGTCAGAATCTGACAGTTCTGTCATCAAACTGCTTGATTGTCTGATGTTTCTTAAAAGTTTAGTTGTTATGCTTTCAAATGATGAATGAATATTCATAAAAATAATTTGTGAAGTCATTTTGTGAAGAGAAGTTGATTTAATTTGGAATGTGTTTTAATGTGTTTCAATATTTGGATTCTAAGACAATCAGCAGAAGTGAGACTATTAAGACTGTTTGCTTTTTTTGCAGTGAAATTTTAGTAAATATTGTGTAATCATTTGCTCACCCTCACGTCATTTCAATAAAAAAAATAAACGTCATTTCAATAAAAAAATAAAAATAAAAGTATTAAAAATAACATACAAATGAAAGCAGACAGTGACTAGGGTGAGTAATTCAGCACACTGCAATTGCAGGTTACCACTTTTACAGTAATTAAAATCCTAAAAAAGTTTTTTAAAAAGTATCCTTTTTTTTGGTGAAGTTGTTATACCCTGTGTTAAAGTTTTAATCCAATATGATAACATAAACTAGCATTTTCAGGAAAAAAAAAACTCTCTGGGTCGTTAGGATTAAGTTAATTTAAGCTATTTTGCATTTAATTTGTCATTATAAAATGGAATTATCTGCATTACATCGCCTCATTTTAGCATAATCCACTATAAACCCATCCCGGTGAACCCCTGAAACTGTCACTCTTTCTCAGACATCCATCTCTCCCTGTCTACTTTCCCTCTGACGTATTTAATATTCATCCGGAGCGACAGATATCCTCTGGTCGCTGTGCACTTTATCGAATGGTTTCACCTGTGCGTGGGAGCAGAGTAGTCACCTGGGCGTTTCAAGGCCCTGCGCATAATTTATAGTGATGAACGTCCGTCTGGAAGAGCAACGCTGCGGCGCTCACTCTCTTTTCTCCTGTGCTGATGGACGAGTGAGCTAAATAATTTCTCCTGCAGCTCTGAGGACAGGTCATCCACACGGATAACTGCGTGCATGTGAGTAAATGTGTGTCAGAGCCATAAATTGGCGGGACAGAAATAGCCTCTCTATACAAACCCACTACAAAAGGACACAGGAAAACAGCACAGCAAGCAATTACAAAGACGCACAACAAACACACACACACACACACAAACACACACACACACACACACACACACACACTCATCTATCTCTGGGGAGTTTGATAAGAGAAGTCTGTCTCAGCACATTTTGCTCACTCTTCTCTCTCTCTAGTCTACAGCTCTTGTTTTAAATAAATAGAAAAAATAGATCTGCAGTCTGAATGCATGCATTATTCTAATATGAATGGATACAGTCTTAGGAAGTCATTAACAAAGGCATTTTAAAGAATTTTTTGAGGGGTTTTGACAAGTAGGTGTATTGCAATTATTTGCCTGATTATATTATATTCCAATTGTATTATATTATATTGTTAACTAAATAAACACCATTATTTTCAAAGCATTTAAAAGTTTCCAACTTAAAAATATTTTCAATATTGCAATATGTTGATTTTAAAAGTAGTGCTGTAGCATACAAAATATTTTTTTCCCAAACTGGTTCATTATATAAAAAAAAGATTCACTAATTAATTTTAATTATCATTTAATAGTGTTAAATTATTATATTATATGTCTATACTGACATGACAAAAACTCATGTGCATAAGCAGAGCATCACAAAAAAGTAGAATAACAATAATGCAAAACGATTAAACAAGTAGTATTAAAATTACATTTAAATACAATAATAAATAAAAATAATTTTTTTACCACTACTTCAAAGCCACTAATTATTAATTAGCAAATACTTGAGAATACAATAAAAAATTATATTAGTAAAACAACAAGAAATGATCTCTCTATGTCTCTCTCTCTGGCGTCTCGGTGACATACAGCTGCCAAAGTCTGAAATGGAAATGCAGCAGTGTGTAAATTATTCAAGAAAAGGAGAGAGAGAGCGAGAGAGAGCGAGAGAGAGAGAGAATAACAATAATGCAAAACGATTAAACAAGTAGTATTAAAATTAAATTTAAATACAATAATGGGTGGTTTAATTTTTTTTTACCACTACTTCAAAGCCACTAATTATTAATTAGCAAATACTTGAGAATACAATAAAAAATTATATTAGTAAAACAACAAGAAATGATCTCTCTATGTCTCTCTCTCTGGCGTCTCGGTGACATACAGCTGCCAAAGTCTGAAATGGAAATGCAGCAGTGTGTAAATTATTCAAGAAAAGGAGAGAGAGAGCGAGAGAGAGCGAGAGAGAGAGAGAGAGAGAGAGAGAGAGAGAGAGCAGCAGCCGACACTGTCCGTGTTTGTAACGCGAAGCAATCATGTGAGTAAGCGCTGAATCTCCACTGCACTGAGACGGAGAGACTGTAGAGACCGCGGGTAACAGAGCGAGAGAGAGAGAGAGAGAGAGAGAGAGAGAGAGAGCAGCAGCAGCAGCAGTTTCAAGTCAGTGACGCAGAAAAAGAAAACAAGAATGAAACAGAGAAACAGAAAACAGCCCATGAGTGAGATGATGGACAAATACAGTTACCTGTGTTATATGGTGGGGTGCTAATAGCTTAACTATATTATTACATTATTTCTAATATTTGGAAGATTTTTAACAACATTCAATATATCTGAAAATGTATGTGTTAGCTCTGAAATTGATTTTTTTACTCAATGCCAAGTTGATTCAAAATGTTTATATAAAATAAGATATAAAAGTCAAAATCTAGTTAAAGTCTAGCATTGATTTACAGACTAAATAGTTTAGTTTTCCACTACATTCTTAAGGACAATAATTAACTATGTTCATTTATTTGCACTAATGTAGGCAGACAGCAGCATGAAAGTCACATGGAGAAATGCATGAACATCGAGTGACGATTCACTAAAAGAACTGATTAACGATTCACGACCAATGACTCATCAAAAGAAAAGATTTATGACAAGCAATTCATTAAAAGAACTGATTCATGACATACAATTCATTAAAAGAGCTGACTAACCATTCATGACCAATGATTCATTGCAACAAATGTTTCACGACAAATGATTCATTATAGGGGTTGATTCACAACAAACGATCCATTAAAAATACTATTCATGGCAAACAATTCATTAATAGAACTGATTAACAACTCACAACCAATTATTATTTTAAAAAACTGATTTACAATGCTCAACAAATGTTTCATTAAAAGATTAATCACTCACAACCAATTATTGATTAAGAGAAATCATTTATGACAAATGATTAATTAAAAGAGCTGACTTACAACAACCGATTCATAAAAGAAGTGTTTTACAATTTAAAAGCAATGATTTACTCAAAGAACTGACTTACAATTCATGACCAATGACAGCATTTACATTACGTCATTGTGTGATTACGTAAACAAACTAGTGAATTAAACTAGTTAATTGAAACAAACTGTCCAAAAGAACCAGTCTGCAGAAAAAAATTGGATTTCCCCGCTGCCTAAGGCTATGGATTACAGGTAATAATGTTGTAAACAGTGTTCAGTTTCTTGCACAGACTGATCGTTTCACTTCATAAGATCTCAATATATCGTCAATAAATCCTTTTTAAAATGCATGAGTAATGATTCACTAAAAGAACAAATTCACAACCAGTGATTCATTAAAAGAACTGATTCACAATTCCCAACAAATGATTAATTAAAAGAACTGATTCGCAATTCTCAACAAATGATTCATTAAAATAACTGATTCACGCAAATAAACTGAACTGACCTTAAGTTTTTTAATGATTTTTAAATTTTTTAAATTTTAATCAGAAGTTATTAAACATCTGTGTTAACGATCTCATACTTACAACCAAATAAAAAGTGCATTACAACCATTACGATCATCACTTTGCCATGGTTAATTTTATACTGCCAGTAAAATAATTCTGACTCTATAGTAAATATTCCACATATATCAGCCAGCTCCAGTGTGAATGTGTAAGATCTGATGTGAATCGTCTCTGTTCGTCTGCCTTTATTAATGGCATCTCACTGAATGCCAGTCATTTCATCTAAATATGGAATTATTCAGAGCATCACATCCTGCAATGACACACACACACACACACACACACAGCACGGAATCCAGATGGCTAATTATCAGTTCATAATCTCATTCACATAGAGGTGTTGTTCTGAGAGAGAGAAAGAGAGCAATGATGCAGATGAAAACAACGTCTGTGGAAAAAAAAACGAAAGGACGGACGGAAAAGAAGCGAATGAGACAAACTCTAAATCATTTTAAAGCTCAGACACCAAAAGAAAGAAGGAAAGTGTGATTGAAAAAGACAGAAAGAAAATTAAATGTAGCAGAGAGAGGAATGAAGGAGACAGTCGAGGACAATTCGGTCCCATACCTCATAATATTACACAGTCGGTTAGAGAGCCATATGTGTGACTTTAACAAACACTCAGACAGACAGACAGATAAAGTGATAAAGGGATAAGCAGCGAGGTCACGTGAGACGCAGACGGCTCCGTTACCGTTCAAACCATCAGAGAACGGTGAGCTCACTGAAGCTAATGGAGTTTGATACACAGCCATCTATTATTCATGCTGCTAGACTCCTGAACACACCTGTCTGTCTGTCTGTCTGTGTGTGTGTGTGTTTCTCAGAGGAGTCAGAGATGTGTTTCTGCACTGAAGTGTCTTTCTGTTTTCACACTCGCTCTCCATGCAGAAAAAGCGGACGGAATTGCAGAATCCAGTCATAAAAATGGAATTTAAAATATAACATGGAATGTCATGGAATTTCAAATTCTGGATAAATAAATCAAAAGTTGGGCTGTGCCCTTATTCAAATCGAAGACTAGTGTCTGTGAATATTAAAGCACGAAAGACTGTAAATGTGAAGTCTGGCTGTTGTGTGTCTTATTTTGTCTATTACACATACTGAAGCACATGTGACACTCATCTGCGTCTCACTATATGAGACATGAACACACAAACTTCATCTCCAGAGCTGCTCTGAGAGTCACTTCACCAGCATTTCACAGTTTCATTTGAGAAAAACTATTATCAGATACACAGAAACACAAGGGTCTTCATGAGACCCTGTCAAAATAAAAGTAACTTACAACAGAAGTACGTTTTGCCAAAAAATAAAAGTTTATTTCATTATTGTAAAAAAAATTTTTTTTTTACTTTATGATTGTTACATTTTCAGTTGATTACATTTAAAAAGATCTGTTTTATGCATTCATTTGATTATCACTATTTTTTAATTAAAATTTAAAAAACAGAATCCAGAACAATTGAAACCGTTGAATTCAGAAAGTGTTTAACTATTATTGTTAAAATTTTAATAAATTCTTAGATTTTATAGATTTTATATTATATAGGCCTAATAAAAGTTTCATGAATTAAGTTGATTAGACATGCTTTTTGATTATTTAAATGTAATCAAACCATTCAAACAGAATCCATAAAAACTGAAATGGAAAACATGGAATTTGGGGAAAAAAAAATTATTATTACAATTTTATGAATTCTATTGATTAGACCTTTTTTATTATTAAAATTTATTAAAGCCATTAAAACTAAATCCCAAAAAAATTAAAACATGGAATTCTGAATGAATGAATGAATGGAATTTGGGGGAAAAATAAAAGATTTCATAGGGCACTATTATTGTTAAAATGAAAAAAATATATATTTTTATATTATATTATAAGTGTTTTATAAATTCAATTGATTAGACATGCTTTTTAACTATTAACATTTAATTAAATCATTAAAACCAATTAGAAAATTATACAGATTTCATGGGGCACTGTTATTGTTAAAATTTTTATAAATTAAATAATTATTTTGTATTATATTATGAAAGTTTTATTAATTCAATTTATTGGACATGCTTTTTGATTATTAAAATTATTAAAACAATCCAGAAAAATAAAACAACAACAACAACATGGAAGTTGGGGAAAATTAAACCCATTTCACAGGGCCCTAGATGTGACTCAACAAAACTAGAGCACTTCCATTATAAACTAAGAGCAGGTGACGCAACATGTGTAAACTAGAGCTCACATTCTCATCACTGAAGAATAAGCAACACAATGCCAAAAACTAGAGCGCTTCCTTTAAAATCAGCTTTCTGCTTTCGTGCTTCTCACGGGACACCGGACACACTTACACACACTATATGGAACTGTCCAGAAACCTTTTGGGTAAAGGTATGCCATCTCAGCACTAACCAGCACATCTACTGCATCTACTCAACAACGACTCTAAAACCCCCATTAAAGAGAGCGAAGCACAGCCAGAAAATTAGCATTTAATGTTCAACATGACAGAATTAGTGCACTCACTTTATAATCATCTAAGCAATGCAACTAGAACAGGTCCATTAAACGCAGAAGGGCAAAATTAGAATGCTCTGGTTTTACACATGCTTGCGGTTGATGTGTCACTCACTCTCACAACAGAGTACTGAAGCGTTAAACTTCGTGTTGTGATGATAGTAAAGGTAATTCAGGCTCCCTTTCTCTAGGGCGGAGAGAGCGATAAGCAGCAGCTCATAATAGCTTTCTCATCTCTGCTCTCTTGGAGATGAGCCCGGACGTAAATACAGGTAAAAATGAAAGATGGAATAATGGCCGTGTCTTATCTCCAGGGATGTTCTTATTGGCTGCTCTGAGAAAGTCAGGACACTGGGACACACCGAGACGTCCGATAAAGCACTAATGGAGTCGCTACATTAACACAGACCAGACGCGGCTAGCAGCACAGCTTCTTCATACTGTATTACACACAGAGAGAGCAAGAGATGGTCAGTTTGTCAGTGTTGCATAATCATAAGGACTGCCAGGTAATCAAGTTAATTAATCACAAAGAACTGCATTTACACTACCATTCAAGAGTTTGTTGTCAGTAAGATTTTTGATGTTTTTGAAAGTCTCTTCTGTTTACCAAGGCTGCATTTATTTTTAATACTGTAAAAATTGTTAAATCTTATTATAATTTCAAAAAACTATATTCTAGGTTAATACACTGTAAAATATAATTTTATTCCTGTGATCAAAGCTGAATTTTCAAGATCATTACTTCAGTCTTCAGTGTCACGTGATCCTTCAGAAGTCATTCTAATATGCTGATTTGCTGCTCAAAAAACATTTCTGATTATCATCAGAGTATAAAACAGTCGTGCTGCTTCATATTTTTTGTAGAAATCATGTAGAAACCATTTTATTTTTCTGGATTCTTTAATGTTCAAAAGAATAGCATTTGAAATAGAAATCTTGTTTACGTCATAACACCTTCACTGTCACTTTAATGTGTGATATTTAGATAATGATCCTCTGCTATGATTCTCTTACACACAAACACCACAACAGCAACGTCTACAGGTTTAGCAATCCAAAACATTATTTTACAAACCATTTTTTTAACTATGTAAAACATGTTAATAGTCAATTAATAAATATATATTAATCATCTGGCACAATTTAGTCTGTATATAACTGTAAAACTACTCCTGTCTGTTTTGAAGTGCTTTTACTGCTTTGTCTGCCTTTGTTATCAATATGAAGCTCAAGACTGAGCGCTGAATCAATGTTTCTGAGTGGAAAACAAAACTCCCTTTAAGCTCGCCTGCAGGAGATCAAGCTCGCTGACATTAAGGCCAAACAAAACCATTTTTTGTTGTTTTGCTTTTCTGCATGGAAATAAATTGTTGTGAGCACATATAAACAGTTTTATTTCAGTTACACTATTATAGATTTTAATTCTGGTGTTTATTTTCTGTTTTCATTTTAATTTTAGTATTTTTATTAGTATATTTTTTATTTAGTTGTAGTAAAATGTAGTAAAAGCACGGCTGCACAAGCAGTGAACATTACCTATTCACATCATGTGATGACGTTGCAAACATGACTCCAATAAATGTATATTCAAATCGTAATCAGAAAATGTAATGCTTCGAAATAAGCATTAAAAAGAATGCAAACAACTTAACGTAATGAATGAAATCACAGGTGAGCGAGAGATGGTCAGGTGGTCACACTACACACCTGAGCTGTTTATTGGTTTATTCTGCTCAGTCATAGTGAATAATCAGCAGATGGATCTCTGACACTGATTCATCAGCTTTGTCTCTCTTTGTCTCTCTCGTTCGGCTCAGAATCTGTCATTTTCCCGCAGGTCTCTGCAGAGACAGGAAAAACTCTGACGTTGCCATGGACACCTGGCAGAGAGTTGGGCACTCAGGATTCTTCTGGTGTCTGATGGGCAGCGTTTAGCTTAAATCCTCCAGAGAAGAGATGTGTGTGTGTGTAAGTGCTGGGTGCAAAATTACATTTCTGCCTCACCTGCCATGGAGTGGGTGAATTGCGAATTTTTTACTGGCAATATGATTTTGCCATTTTTTGTTCAAATCTACATTTTGTAAATTTTATACATTCTTCAGCTAGCAATACGAGTGCAGTACTGTCAACACTGCACAGAATTCGGATTATTTACTTTAAAAAAAATAAAAAACAGAAAAAGTGTGCATATCAGTCTTGTGAAACGTCACCTTCCAAACATGCTGTGATTTTGTTAGACATATTTTAGCTCCAACAGATTAACAACAGGAATATGAATATATAAAGAAGTCTATATATTTTATTGAGCATCATTACTCCAGTCTACAGTGTCACATGATCCTTCAGAAATCATTCTTATTATGCTGATTTGCTGCTCAAGAAAACATTTCTGATTATTATGAAGTGAAGTGAAGTGACATGTGGCCAAGTATGGTTACCCATACTAGGAATTAGTGCTCTGCATTTAACCCATCCTAAGTGCACACACACAGCAGTGAACACACACACACCGTGAACACACACCCGGAGCAGTGGGCAGCCATTTATGCTGCGGCGCCCGGGGAGCAGTTGGGGGTTCGGTGCCTTGCTCAAGGGCACCTCAGTCGTGGTATTGAAGGTGGAAGAGAGCGCTGGTTATTCACTCCCCCCACCTACAATTCCTGCCAGACCGGAGACTCGAACTCGCCACCTTTGGGTTACGAGTCCGACTCTCTAACCATTAGGCCACGACTTCCCCCTTATCACTGTCAAAACAGTTGTGCTGCTTCATATCTTTGTGAGAACCATTATTCGTTTTATTTTTCAAGATTCTTTGATGAATAGTAAGTTCAAAAGAACAGCATTTATTTGAAATGTCTTTTCTGTCACTTTTGATCAATTTAATGCATCCTTGATGAATAAAAGTATTTTATTCCCAAATTATGAATGGTAATGTATCACTGTTTCCATTAAAAAATATGAAGCAGTACAATGTTTATAATAATCAGAAATGTTTCTTGAGCAGCAAATCAGCATATTAGAATGATTTCTGAAGGATCATGTGACAATGAAGACTGGAGTAATGATGCTGAAAATTCAGCTTTGATTACAGGAATAAATTACATTTTACAACATATTTAAATAGAAAAGACATTTTAAATTGAAATAATATTTCACAATATTACAATTTTTTACTGTATTTGTTTTATCAAATAAATGCAGCTTTAGTGAGCAGAAACTTCTTTTCAGCCTTAATTATTCCAAACTTTGTTTTTGATTGTGATTAATCAATTAAACTTAAGATATGTTTGACCTGCAGTAGCCAGAGCCATTTTCCCTGACATCTGCTGCTGTGCGAGTCTTGATCTGTCCAGATAAGCGGTCAGTGTGACCTGTAACACGCTCCACTTTCTACTCATTACAGCTCTTTAATGACCAGATGATACTGAAATTAGCCAAATTCATCAGAGCTGGAGCGGCCTGTCCTGACACCAACTGATCATTCAACTCATTAAGCCATTTAAACGACTGTGCAACAAACTCCAAGTGAGCGATTGACTTGAATACTAGAGTTAACGGGTTAGTCTTGTTATCATTTACTCACCTCATGTCATCCCAAACCTGCAGAACCTTCTCTCTTCAGTGAAACACAAAAGAAGTTGTTTAGCTGAATAATGCACATTGCACTTTTCTAATGACAGTGTGCTGTCAAGCTCCAAAAATGACAAAAAAGCACCATAAAAGTAGTTCTCATGACTACAAAGCTATCATATGGCTTCAGAAGAAGGACACGTGTCATATGGACTGCTGTTAATGGTGCTTTTTTGTCATTGTTGCAGCTCGACAGTACCATATGCTTTCATATAATACAGCACTCTGGACATTCGGCCTCTGATCTGCTTTCGTGTTCGCCAGAAGAAAGAAAGTCGTGCAGGTTTGGAACGACATGAGGGTTAGTAAATGATGACAGAATGTTCATTTCTGGATGAACTATCCATTTAACAGAACAAAGCTGGAGAAGCTGGATCAGAGCTGCTGGTGTCAGACTGCAGTCTTTGGTCTCCATATCTGCACAGAGCCAATCAGACAGAAGAACTCTTATCTAGGCCTGTCGCAATAATCAATATATTGACTTATCGCGCAATATATGTACATGACCGCAATAATTTTTGGTGACGCAATATATCGCTCATTATATTTACTTAAAAATTTATGTCACCGTGTTTTGTACATTCCACTTGCGCCTGTGTCTTTTGCAGCTTCTCGTACATAACATGATGTAGTCATGAGATGCTCGTTCAAATTTAAAAAATGCTTCTACAAACAAAGTTTCATCTGCAGATATGGTCTTGTTTAGGGATCTGTGTCTTTGTGCATATGGACATCTGACTGCTGAGTAGTGATTGTGTTTTTCAGCAATAGTGTGCAGCCTTAATTTACAGAGAAAAGAAGGTCAGGTTCCAATCTGTAGATGGAAAAATCTCCATACAAGTATTTTGTGCAGTTTTCTTTTTTTCTACTTGTTACTTTGCACTTTTTGTTAGAAAATGTTTATTTACTATTTATTCAGGTTTTTTAAGGTATATAATATTTTGATACTTAATTTCCATGATCTAAATATTCTTAAAAATGTAAAGTTTGTTGTCATTTGGAAGTGTGTAGGCCTTCTTGCATTATTATGCTGTTACATTATGATTATATATTCAGTGGCATAAAATGGTCTTTAAAATTACAATAATATCGCTTATCGCAATTATTTCTGGGGCAATATATCGCACAACAAAAAGTTGTTATCGTGACAGGCCTACTCTTATCTGCTCCTCCAGCGAACACACACTTCACTTTCACATCACACACACACTAGAGATTTCTGTAGATCTGACTCTCATCAATACGTTTCTGTGTGTGCTGGAGAGAATAAGGTGTGGAAAGGGTTCCTATTGTAGTCTTATCTCATTAAATCGCATTAATTTACTGTTCTACATGTGAGACTGTGTGTGTGTGTGTGTGTGTGTGTGTGTGTGTGTGTGTGTGTTTGGTCTGCACGACTTGGCGAAAAAATAAAATTTTTCTGAAAAAAATGCAAGTGAAATTCAAAATGTATGCCTATAGCTGCTCAAAAAATTTTTTTTAATTAATATCAATGTTGAAAAGTTATGCGGCTTCATATTTTTGTAGAAACAGTGATAATTGTTTTTTATTATTTAATTAATGGAATTTTGCAAATGCCAAAAGTTACAAATTGCAAAATTGTTACTGTTGGGTAACATTATAAATGTCTTCACTGTCACTTTTGCTCAATTTTAATGCATCCTTGCTCAATTGTTCTAACCCCAAACTTGCTGCAAACTAAACGATCAAAAGTAAAGACATTTATAATGTTAAGATTTGTATTTCAAATAAATGCAATTATTTTTGAATATTTTATTTCATCTAAGAATCATGAAAAATAAAATGTATCACAGTTTCCACACAGTTATCACTGATAATAAGAAGAAATGTTTCTTGAACAGCAATTATTATTACAACATTAGAATGATTTCTGAAGGATCATGTGACACTGAAGACTGGAGTAATGATGCTGATAATTCAGCTTTGATCACAGGAATAAATTACATTTTACAATATATTCAAATAGAAAACAGTTATTTTAAATTGTAATAATATTTCACAATTTTGCTGTGTTTTTTATCAAATAAATGCAGACTTCATGGGCAGAAGATACTTCTTTCAAAAGCATTAAAAATTGTAATGATTCAACCCTTTGACCGGTAGTGTAAATAAAGAAAATGTACGAATGCAGCAAGGTTTGTATGGGTTTAGAGGACAGAAAGTCCAAATAAAGCCCCAACCATGACAGGAAAACAAATGTGCGTGCGTGCGTGTGTGTGTGTGTGTGTGTGTGTGTGTGTCTGGTGCTCAACAGGATCATTCATTTCAATTCATCTAAGAGCTTTTGAACACATCAGGCAGGAATTACCAGAGAAATACCTGCTATGAAACATTGATATGACATCTGATATCAGGATAACACCTGCTTCTCATTACCACAACAGAGGGCCAAAGATCACTCACACACACACACACACACACACACACACACACACACACACACACACACACACGTGTGGATAGAAACCTGAAGGACCTTAGAGAGGAGACAATGAGAGACGAGACTAGAGAATATAAAAAGCGAAGAGACTAGATAAGATTGAGGATAGATGAGAAAAGGAGAGACTGAACAGATCCATGAATAGGATGCTGAAATGCATATATACAATCGTCTTTGTGAGAGAATCGATCATGTGTGTGTTTCCTGCTTTTCAGGACGCATGATGCATCACAGCTGAAGATGAACCAACATGAAGAAGACAAAGAGAGAGAGAACAGCTTTTTCTCTCTGTAAATATCCATTCATATAATCATTTTAAATAGCGCAGCAGTAATGTCCTCCTCACATCCTAATCAGGCTGTTATGTTTTTCGGTAAGAAGCACTTTGTCTGTCCACAACGAAGACAAGATAGCTTTTAGTGCATCACGGTGTAACACGAACCACAAACCTCAATGTGAGGAAACATCTCAGTCCAACAGCAACCAGGATTCATCTGAACGAGATTCTATTAGACCAACACCTCGTTACAACTAGAATTACATGCGTCTCGGGTGATCTGATCACTAGTGGCATGGCATTTGTAGTGTAGGTATTAATGTGTCTGGATGGGACAAGAGCGAAGGAGCGCCTGCTAACCAAACATAATCGTTCTGCCAAAATAAGAGTGGCTTACACAGAGTTTAACAGAAACAACCAACTGTAGACCAATAGTACACAACCAACCAATAGTACACAACAGAAAAGCCAAGAAACACACACAACATCTTCAATACTCCTGACACTAACCTTAAGTGATACGCCAAGATATAAGTGATGTAAAGAGACCTTCTGCTTAACAATATTCTTCCCCAAGTGTCAACACCTGGTTTAAAAGTGTATATATATATATATATATATATATTAGGGGTGGATAGGGCTATCGCGATGAGGGAATTTCCCTTGCGGTAATTTTGAGTGGCTCAATAGCGCGGTATGCGGTATTATCGCCATACACACCCACACATAGTGTTGCTTTCGTCAACGAAAATTATGACTAAATATCGTCGTCAACGAACCTTTATCACGTGACGAAAACGAGACGAGACACAACGTAAATATATTAATCATATAATATAATAAAATATCATTGGTTGTTACTACTGTAAATATATATTCAATTATTATTGGATCTCCTTAAATACTTTCAGAATCTTTACTTATTAAAACGATTTTGTTTCTGTATTTTAAAATATATTTTTTTATGTTAACACATTTTAATGACAGCATATTTATTGGAAAAAAAATGAATACTTTTATTTTTCAAAATAAGCAGAAAATAGTACAAACTTTGCTAAAGTGATTGTTTTGAACAAGTATTAACTTA
>NW_015549848.1:750151-755656 GCF_001515605.1 Sinocyclocheilus anshuiensis
TTTTTATTTTTTTTTCAAAATAAGCAGAAAATAGTACAAACTTTGCTAAAGTGATTGTTTTGAACAAGTATTAACTTATTTAGAAAACATTATTTTAGCAGAAGTATTTGTATCAATACCGGGAGCCTTTTACCCCATGCTGGTGAGCCTTTTACCCCGTGTGGGGGTTAAAAGGCCCCTCTTGCCACCTCATATATGTATAAGATTTTTAAACAAAATAAACAACTTGAATGATTTATTTTCACACAAAATCTGTTGCTCCATTAATGTTCAATACAACGTATATATTTTTTCTGCAATTATACATTTTAGGCGCAGTGAATGGCACATTTTTTCTTAAGGTGGGCCTTTAGCCCCGTTGTACCATATATATATATATATATATATATATATAGCAGTAGTTGAGAGATTTTTTTTCCCTTGAGAAAATTTGGCATGTACTGTACCTGATATGTATCCAAAATAATACATATTGAATCGGCAGTAGTTGAGAGATTTTTTTTCCCTTGAGAAAATTTGGCATGTACTGTACCTGATATGTATCCAAAATAATAGATATTGAATCGAATCGAATCGAATCGCAAGCTTGTGAATGAGAATCGAATCGAATTGTGAATTTTGTGTCAAAACCCAGCCCTAATATATATGTATGTATATATTTCATACTATAGTGCTGGCATTGTTCATCAGGATGACCGCCCTTAAAAGGGTCTGTGCCACGTGTCAACCAATCAGCACAGAGAAAGTGGTGGGTGGGGTTTTCCCAAGAGCTCTCATTAGAAACAATACCGCTACTTTTTGTTGTTGAGACAGAGACACAGTTTCTGTTTTTCTGCATTATTAACTCTCTTACTAGCTTCTAAGCCTGTTCATCTTTCTGCAGACTAACACATTCATCTGTACCCACACACACACACACACACACACACACACACACACACTGCAAATGAGACTGAGCACCTCATATGGTTCTGTTTGAACTATTATAGGCTCATTTGAGGGAGATACAGAAGAGAAAAACACCACTAATAAAGCATCTGTGCACATCATGACAACAACTCTCATGTAAAACACGCAAACTCACCTAAATTCAAAAGACTGTATGCTATTTATCAAATAGATACTAAATAAAAATAAAACTACATTACAATGGGGCATTAAATTAAACTGAATTAAGACAGCAATTAGTGTTTTATTCTCTCAGGCTTGTGTTGTTTTCTTAAATCAGTTGCGTTGTGATGGATGCTTTAATTGGGTCCGGTGATGTCGTCCTTGTTAGTGTCTACATATCTAGTTTCACAGCCTAATAAACGCAGGTGTGTGTTTGAAACAAGAGGACTGTGCTGCTGTATTAAATGCAGGATTTGTAGCGAGGCCATGCAGCAGGAACGCGTGTGACTGGTGCTTTTTAATGAGTCAGGTCAAGAGTGTGTGTGTGTGTGTGTGTGTGTGTGTGTGTGTGTGTGTGTGTGTGTGTGTGTGTGTGTGTGTGTGACTGTGCAGATATTTGTAAATGTGTGATCTTTGGCCCTCTGCTGTGGTAATGAGATGCAGTTGTTATCTTGATATTAGAGCTCTAGTGAAGATGTTGTATTTGTGTTTAATATAGCAATAAGCTACTTGAGGCCACGTGTTACAGCAATTTACAACATCACCCTGGTGCCGTTTTGGAGAATATCCGCTGGACGTAAACAACGTATGCTGTTCTGTGTCAGCTGCATCACGCCGGATCTGTTTCCTATGTTGTTGTGATTTGATCTGAACAGAAACAGCGTATCCGTGTGACGCAGCCGACACAGAACATCATACGCTGTTCACGTCTAGCGGATATTCTCCAAAATGGCACCAGGTTGATGCGGAGGAGACGAATTGTTGAACTTTATACACCACTGCATATTTGCCTCATGAAGATGTAACACACCAGGTTGGCCCTATATGATGCCAAATGAGGGTTGTAAGCTACAGCAGAGACTGTTCAGATGTGCACACAGAGATCACAAGTAGGGATGTCAACGATTAATTGATGATCGATTAACTGTCGATAAGAGATGCAATCGATTAAAGCTATCAATGGTCGATTAAGCAGTTTAAAATTGGGCTGTGTGCGGCTCATGTGCAAAACACGTGCGAGCGGCTGTGAGTGACGGTGACGGTATATAAATGCATCATCATTCACTCATAATTACAAATTAAGCTTTTAATGTGATTTAAACTATAAAAGTACATTAAAATAGAAACAACACAAAGTTCTTCAACATGGAATGCAATATAAATGTAGTAACAGTCATTTCCCCAGATAATGGTTTCATATTTGAAACAATTAGGTGAAGGTTGCAGGGGAACAGGAGCCCTCCTGGGCTTAACTGGGGAACAGGAGCCCTCCGTGGGCTATACTGGGGATCATGAGTAATAACCTCCAAATACATCTAGTCAAACCCACGCTCGCTCCATCTCGTATGCACGCAAGCATGCACTGTCCCAATCTAATGCACTATAAATGCCGGATTTTTAAAAACAAATAGGCCTACCGGAATGCAAAAATGTAAAATCTGACATATTCAGGAACAGGATCCAGCAGGATCAAATTAAGTACTGGTCATAATACTCACATAAAAATGTTTCATGTTAGCAACATGATCGAAAATTAACATCCCTAATCACAAGCATGCATATGAATATTAATATGCATGCATGTGTGTGTGTGTGTGTGTGTGTGTGTGTGTTGAGCATGATTACACTAGCAGTCATATGTGTGTGTCACACTGTCAGCTGTAGCTGTGAAAGCCTGTCAGGATGTTGTGCATGAGAGTGAGAACTCTATTACCACACAGACACACACTCTTCACACTCACTCTGTGCCACTTGAGAGATGGAAGTAATTCTGAGTGCCGGAGTGCCGCAGACGCAGAGATGAGCTCTTTCTCCTGCTCTATAAACTGAGAGTGATGACCTGTCTCTGCCTTCCACTTCAAAACAAACTCATGAGTTCAGGCCCACCTGAGACCCGCTACCCCTGTGTATGTGTGTTCAGATGCACCGTCACACGCAGGGACTGTAGACTGGATGGTGGACGGCAGCACAGGGCTCCAGACTGCGAACTTTTTCTGCCTGTGCGACTAAATTTTGTGTGCGGTCACACTGGTGCGACCACCGCGTTGTTCAACTCATAATCGCTGCCATTTCTGTTGCATAAGTGAAACATGAAATGGCAAACGAAACTGAAAGCATAACGAAACCGCGTTACTCGTTTGAACTGCGCAGCGCTTAGAGAGTAGAGCCTGGTTTATACTCTTCGCGTCAGCACGAGCGCGAAGGTGCGCACAGCAAAAATGACGCAAATATTGAGAAAACGATGGATGGTTTCAAGCTAAAGTAAAGTAAAAGACCACTTCTTAAACCAGAGAGGGTGAACATGTTGGTATTCTTGTGGGGAAACCGACAGCAAATTTAGTTTTACTTTTCTTTTTGTTTTCATTTTGAAAAGCTTGTTTACCTCACGTTACGCTATGGAGGCTCTATTTTATTTTTTATTTGATTCCTCAGTGTTTGCTAAACGTTCTGTAATTTATTAGTCTGTATAGAATACAGCATGTGGTGTATGCCACGCCTCATGTTATTCGTTTTTGTTAATAAACGTTTGTAAACTAGTTTGTATCTTACTGTTTTATTGTTGTTGTGCTTTTTAATTAAAAATAACAATGAATCCATCTTTTGTTTCAGTCTTAAAAAGTAAAAGGTGTGTAGATGTATGTAAGCAAAACAGACAATTATCTTTTCTTGTAAAACGTGACAACAAGATCGCCAATTCGAAAGTGAAAGCACCCGAAGCCCGGCTTATAACTAGAGCCCGACCGATATATCGTTTTGCCGATATTATCGGTAGACATTAAAAACACTTAACATGAAAAATGCCTAACGTGTCTTAATGTATTAAGACTTTACTGATAACGCATACTATTTACAAGCAAACCAATGAGCCCAGAATATGCAAAAAATGTAAAAAAAAAAAAAAAAACATATAGATAGTGATATTTGGTGACTAAATTCAGTATACACATTAATAAAACATATAGGTAAGCAGATGAACCCAGAATATGAAGTTCCATGCTTCATGTTTTCATATAGAAAACCATAATAAAGAAAACCTATAACATCAAACTTCATATTCTAGGTTCATCTGCTTGTCTGTGTGTTTTATTAATGATGTGTATATTGAATTTACTCCTCGAATATCATTACATTAAGCCACTTTAAGCATTAACTTTATAATGGTTTTCTTACGTTTCTCACATAAATATATATACGCATTTTGACACATTTTTGCGTGTATTTGGCCGTTTAGGCGCACAGCTTGAGCTAAAAGATGACTTTACATGTCCGTGTTCTGTTTCATCTCTGAGTGCATATATCTTCCAGAGGAGCAGCGCAAGTTCTCTTTCACGCTTTTAAAAACATGAATAAATATACTTCTATATATCAAGCACATCCAATTTTGCAAAAGTCACGTTACGTGAAATTGGGCTTTTATGGAGGAACGAAAGCGCAGCGCTGGAATTTTTAAGGACCCGCGGCCACCCTGTATTAATTAAGTGATCTGCCACAACCAACTGATAGTTTAAGTTTCATACATAAAGTATAATATCATTTTTAAAGCATTTCATATTAAATATTCAATAAAAAAAAAATTGAAATCAGTAAATACAGTGTACATGCATTCAAGCCACCTCTGGGCTGCATTAAACAGTGTGCAATTATCTAAATGCAGCTTCTGTGAAGTAAAGTGAAGTGACATGTGGCCAAGTATGGTTACCCATACTCGGAATTAGTGCTCTGCATTTAACCCATCCTAACCACGACTTCCCCACTGCGCAAAGATGGATTTTTTCTTTTGCTGCGCAAAGATGGATTTTAATGCTGATTCAAAATCGCACACCCCTAACTCAACAACAATCTGAGTGACAACAATTAACATTTATGAAAACACAATAATTGCATGAATTAGTTTGAAGTTAATTCCATAAATGCAGTGTTAAAAACTAGGGATGTTCATTTTAACGGTTTAACCGGTTAACCGACCGTAAGAATTTTGACCGATTAATACAATCATTCAAACGGTTTAAAAAGTCATTTCATTATTTATTTTTTCAGTAATTTATCAAAATATTTAAAAAGGTTTGCTGCATGGTTAAAATACGATACGCGTATTAAAAAAAAGTGTTTTTTAGGGGGGAAAAACATAGCCTAAGTCGCGTACAAGTCGCATTTTATTATTTCATTCAGAAATAGGCCTAATGCCAACGCGAAATGTTTACAAACATTCTAATAAACACTGTAAACATAGCTAGGCTATTTTAGTTCCCCTCACTCCACAACAAATCCTTTCAATTAACACTACAGTATTTAGAAAAGAACAAGAATCAAAAATATAAGAAGCAATGAAGAGTGGAAGAAACTACTCCTTTTTAGTCCTAAAAATAATCGGAATTGTAAAAGGTTTGCCTTTAT
>NW_015549849.1:0-496 GCF_001515605.1 Sinocyclocheilus anshuiensis
AACGTGAACATCTTTGGTGAATCTTCTTTAATCGGAGGGACATAACGTTAAATCTCTCAGATTTGTATTAAAATATCTCAGCTTTTCTTTTGAAGATGAACGAAAGTCTTGGTTTGGAGCATCTTAAGGGTGAGTGATGACAGAATTCAAATAGTTTTGGGGGAACTATGAAGTTAATTATAAAATATAGCGGTATGTTCTTATTTTTACCAGCTTCTGCAAGCGTGTATGGCGTCTGGCTTTTGGAACCTCACTGTGACTTCAGGTAAGATTTAATTAACGTTATTTGTCTGTGCCAGGCCTGTTTTTGACATGCATTGGCAGAAAAAAATAAATAAAATAAAATTAGTAATTATAACATGTACAACATTAACATTCTTTTATTTGCAAAATGAAGTTGTGTATTTACTTATTTCTGATTTCCTGAACAATTTGGCTTCATTGTAATGAGGTTAATGATCTTTGAAAAACCATGATTATGAACATACAATTACTT
>NW_015549849.1:641-863 GCF_001515605.1 Sinocyclocheilus anshuiensis
TTGTTCAAGCTTGACAACCTTATCGCCTTTATTTTCTAATATATATTTCTCACTACAGATAAGAACAAAGATTCAATTGTAAGAAGGGCTGCTTATATGAGAGCATAAAGTACATCTGAAACTGCTGAGGCTGGGGGAATAGTGAGCACTTCTCCTTTGCCAAGATCATTTTTTTTATTTTATTTAGTCATTTATCAGACGCTTTTATCCAAAGCAACTTAC
>NW_015549850.1:0-400 GCF_001515605.1 Sinocyclocheilus anshuiensis
GTTCCGAGAAAAAGATTTTCTTGATTTGACACGCGAGACCCCGCCGGTATAGAGAAATTCTTCAGACGCACACGGTCTATGGGGTATTTAGCAGTGGTTGATACAGGTGCACCATCTGCTATATTAGACCCGTCGGGCGTGGTTATCTTGATTCGTGTGTATAACAGAGTATTATTCAAATCCGTATAGTCCTCCCCCGTCCCTGGTATAAAAAATTCTAGTGGCGATGAATCTGTTATTGCAGATAGTGGTGGTATTTCAACGTATGTATTTTTTTCAATTGATGTCTGGGTCATAGGAACTGTAAATAAATCTAGCTCAGATTTAATACATTCCTCCGACATGTTGTGGAATAGAGCCATGTTTAGAAAATAGTGTTCAGTGGTCTTTTGACACGGAC
>NW_015549850.1:722-1983 GCF_001515605.1 Sinocyclocheilus anshuiensis
GATAGGGCTGTGGTTACAACGTCGCTAGCTATATTTCTTGCAGCAGTTTTTAGATGTGGTTTTGCTATACTAAAACCTCTTTTCAACAGCGGTAGAGCTGTCCTGAAAAGTGCTCTAAAAATCCCTCCTATCCCCGATCCATACATAACCGGTCCGCCTGCATATCCCGGTAACCCGTTACCTGCTTGGTTCCGGTAGTATGCGACATATCGTTCCGGGTCCATAGTTGTGCAATAGTTTTGTTAAAACAAAAACCTATTTCACCTGTCTGAAGTGAAGTTTAGCCACAACTTTACCGTAAGTGAAACGTACGTGTTTGTTCTGGTCGTCTTTAACCTCGATGCAAATGTCTGTAATATTAGATTTATTCACAGCTACGTAATGTGGTTTATCGAATCTAACACTGACGAATTCATTAGATGCCCCGTCTATATGTACAGTTCTCAATAGTGGTACATATGAATCACCGACTGGTTGATACTCGATCATATCAGTGTATATATACATGCTATAAAATGACCCTCTTATGTCAGCCTGATGCGGTGCATACGTCACAACAGGTGCACCATCAAAATGATCCTCGTGAGGTTGATTTACAGATCCTAGAGACACACTCGGTTTTAATCCTAAAATAATAGCCAACTTCCCGTAAAATACCAAAGATGTGTTCGCCGGTGCTTTTAGAAATATCCTATTTTTGATGTGATCATAACCAAGTGTCACTCTCGGTGAAAGATTAGCATTTATTTCTCTAACCAGAAACAATACAGCCTCGTAATACCCCGGTTTTAACGTATTACATACTTTAGATATGCTTTGAAGGTTTTTTTCTTTAATGTAGATAATCACACCCTCGCCCTCTTCGTAATTTTTCTCATCATAACCCAGTATATTGGGTGCGGTGTTAATAATAAATGGCGCATCCTCCTCATTAAATGTGTACCAGGAAATAGGATAGTAAAATTCGATTAATCCGACTTCCCACTGACCTTTGAGGTTCATGCTTTTCGCTAGTCTTGTTTTGTAATTAGAAATACTATTGTCAGGATATACATCCATTGATGCGTTGCATGGTAGCGTAACGTAAAATCCGCCCTCGCCCATGATGCAGATTTTCACAAATGATACTTAGGACAACCACGCTGCTACTTTAAGGGATTCTGTATGTCCGCGATCTCCCGTTCTGGCAACCATATATTTATGACAACCGCGCTGTTACTTTAAGGGATTCTGTATGTCCGCGATCTCCCGTTCTGGCAAC
>NW_015549851.1:0-2974 GCF_001515605.1 Sinocyclocheilus anshuiensis
TATTAATAACAATATTTCCAAAATTTTAATTTTTATTAATGTATTATTTTAAACATCCATAACAAATTTATGATTGCAAAAAAATGTATGATGCTACTGCACTGTAAAAAAAAATTAAAATTCAGTATTTAGAAAATAAATAAATAATAATAATAATACACTTAATAATAATAATTCCAAAATATTAGTTTTATTTTATGATTTTAAACATCCATAAAAATAGTATGATTGCAATAATGCTACTGCACTGTAACAAATACAAAGTCAGTATTTAAGAAGAAAATATTTTTAATTTTTAATAATAATATTTCCAAAATAATAATTTTATTCTATTATTTTAAACATCCAAAAAAATGTGTATAATGCTACTGCACTCTAAAAAATAAAAAGTCAGTATTTAAAAAACAAACAAACAAACAAACAAAAAAAAAATATATATATAATAATACAATTACTAAGAATATTTCCAAAATGTTAATTTTATTTTATTATTTTAAACATCCTAAAAAAAATTGTATGATGCTACTCCACTGTAAAAATAAAAAATCAGTTATTAATAATAATAATAATTTCCAAAAATACATTTAATTTTTTCTTAAATTATATCAATTCAACATGTCCATAAAAATTATGATTGCAATAATGCTATTCCACTGTAAAAAGTATTTATTAATAATAATAATAATAATAATAATAATAATAATAATAATAATAATAATAATAATAATAATAATAATAATAATAATAATAATAATAATAATAATAATAATAATAATAATAATAATAATAATAATAATAATAATAATAATAATAATAATAATAATAATAATAATAATAATAATAATAATAATAATAATAATAATAGAAAAAATATTAATAAAAATATTTCCAAAATTTTAATTTTTATTAATGTATTATTTTAAATAAAAAGTCAGTATTTAATAATAATAATAATAATTTCCAAAAATACATTTAATTTTATTAAATGTTAAATTATATCAATGATATATCAAAATCTTAAATTATATCAATTCAACATGTCCATAAAAAATATTATTGCTATAATGCTACTCCTCTGTAAAAAAAAAAGTATTTAATAATAATTATTATTATTATAATAGAAAAAATATTAATAATATTTCTAAAATATTATTTTTATTTTATGATTTTAAGCATCCATAAAAATAGTATGATTGCAATAGTGCTACTGCACTGTACAAAACACAAAGTCAGTATTTAAGAAGAAAAAGAAAGTTATTAATAATATTTCCAAAATAATAATTTTATTTGATTATCGTTATTAATAATAACAATATTTCCAAAATATTAATTATATTTTATTATTTTAAACATCCAAAAAAATTGTATGATGCTACTCCAGTATAAAAATAAAAAGTCAGTATTTAATAATAATAATCATTTCCAAAAATACATTTAATTTTTTCTTAAATTATATCAATTCAACATGTCCATAAAAAATATGCATTGCAATAATGCTATTCCACTGTAAAAAAAAGTATTTATTAATAATAATAATAATAGTAATAGAAAAATATTAATAACAATATTTCCAAAATATAAATTCTATTGTATTATTTTAAACATCCATAAAAAATGTATGATTGCAAAAAAAATGTATGATGCTACTGCACTCTAAAAAAAAACAATTCTGTATTTAGAAAATAAATAAATAAATAATAATAATAATACACTTAATAATAATAATTCTAAAATATAAATTTTATTTTATGATTTTAAGCATCCATAAAAATAGTATGATTGCAATAATGCTACTGCACTGTAACAAATACAAAGTCAGTATTTAAGAAGAAAAAGAAAGTTATTAATAATATTTCCAAAATAATAATTTTATTTGATTATTTTAAACATCCAAAAAATAGTATGATTGCAAACATTTTTATGATGCTACTCCAGTGTAAAAATAAAAAAATCAGTTATTAATAATAATAATAATTTCCAAAAATACATTCAATTTTAAAAAATATTAATAATATTTCCAACATCCATAGAAATGTATGTTTGCAAATAATTATGATGCTACTGCATTTTAAAAAATAAAGTCAGTATTAAAAAAATAAATACAAATAAATTGTAAAAATATAATTCAATTAATAATAATAATTCCAAAATATTAATTTTATGATTTTAAACATCCATAAAAGAGTATGATTGCAATAATGCTACTGGACTGTAAAAAATACAAAGTCAGTATTTAATAATAATAAGAAGAAGAAGAAAAAGAAGAAGAAGAAGAAGAAGAAAGTTATTAATAATAATATTTCCAAAATATTAATTATATTTTATTATTTTAAACATCCAAAAAATAGTATGATTGCATAAAATTGTATGATGCTACTCCAGTGTAAAAATACAAAGTCAGTATTTAATAATAATAATAATAATTTCCAAAAATACATTTAATTTTTTCTTAAATTATATAAATTAAGTCAAGTCAAGTCAAGTCAAGTCTGCTTTATTGTCAATTCTTCCACATGTACAGCACATACACACAGAGAATTGAAATTGCGTTACTCTCAGACCCTTGGTGCATACAGATAACACTAACAGTAGAACATAAATACAGATATACAGATTAAATATAAAATACAACTATACAAATAAGGTAAAATGTAAAGAATAAAAAAAAATAAAATAAAAAAAAATATATATATATATAAAAAAATATATATATAAAGCAGCACACGGCAGCTAGAGTGCAAACCAGTGAAGTAAACAACAGTGCAGATATAATGATTTGTAGTGCAAAAAGAGCTTATTTAGACTGATTAAAGTGACTGTGTGTGTGTATTTGGGAGGGGGGAGTGGGAGAAGAGAAAAAGAGCTTATTTAGACTGATTAAAGTGACTGTGTGTGTGTATTTGGGAGGGGGGAGTGGGAGAAGAGAAAAAGAGCTTATTTAGACTGATTAAAGTGACTGTGTGTGTGTATTTGG
>NW_015549851.1:4069-19375 GCF_001515605.1 Sinocyclocheilus anshuiensis
GTAGACCTCCCCTGTTAGCCACGGCTTCTGGTTGGCCTGGACAGTGATGGTCTTTGTGACTGTTACATCATCAATGCACTTGGTGATGTAGGCAGTGACAGTCTCTGAGTACTGCTGGAGGTCTGTGGTGTTATTGTATGTTGCAGCTTGCTTAAACATATTCCAGTCAGTGGTGTTACAACAGTCTTGAAGAGCCTCTGACGACCCTTCCGGCCACGCTTGTATCTGTTTGTGAACTGGTTTGGTGACTTTAACGAGTGGTCTGTATGCAGGCATTAGCATGACAGTGTTGTGGTCTGAGGCACCGAGGTGGGGGAGGGGGCGGGCCTTGTAAGCTCCTCTCTGTGTGGTGTAAACAAAGTCCAGAGTGTTGTTTCCCCGTGTTGGAAGTCTATGTGTTGGTGTATTTTTGGGAACACGCTCTTTAAGTCTGCGTGGTTGAAATCCCCAGCTAAGATGAGAAAAGCATCGGGGTGGGGTGTCTGCTGCTCACTGATGTGCTGGTACAGTTCATTCCGTGCCAGTGCCTCGCTCCTGTTGCTGTTGTTGGAGCTGGGAGGGATGTATACAGCAACGAGCAGTATGGCTGTATATTCCCTCGGTAGATAGAACGGCCGGCACTTAATAATCATAAACTCCACCAGGGGTGAGCAGTGTTTGCAGACCACAACAGCATCGCGGCACCACGCGTCATTGATGTAAACACAAAGCCCGCCGCCGCGGGTCTTACCTCCCTCGACGCGAGCTCTGTCCGCTCGATAGCATGTCAGCTGATCGAGATGAATAGCGCAGTCCGGAACGCTGTTGTTGAGCCATGTTTCCGTGAACACAAAAACACAACAGTCTCTTACAGTCCTCTGAGTTGAGCGTAGTAGTCGGATGTAGTCCAGTTTATTGTCCAAAGAGCGTACGTTAGCCAGTACGATGGTGGGGATAGCTGGCTTGTGTGGGTTAGCCGCTAGCCTAGCCCGGATACCTCCGCGCTTACCCCTCTTCTGCTTCCTCTCACGCCGCTTGTGGCGCGTCCGCTGTGGGCGAGATGCAGTAGTGGGGGTCGGTGATGGTGTGGGCCTCCGGAGCAGACCGAGATCCCGCAGCTCTTCGGCGTGCGCAGAGTTTAACTCTAAAAATGTGGTTCTGCCGACATCGAGCAGAAACTCACGACTGTATGCGCGCTTAGAGACAGATAGACGCGACGAATACGTACAAAAACACTGCGATTCACAAGACAAAAAACACGAAAACACCTTTCTGTCGGGAGAGAGAGAAGCCGCAGCGTGTGAACGCGCCGCCATCTTTTTTTTTTCATGAAACAGATTCATGAAACGTTTAATACCAATTTATTAAAAAATGTTAACATTGCAATAATCCTATTGTATTGTACAATAAAAAGTGAGTATTTACTATTATTATTGTTGTTGTCATGAATCCTATCCGAGGTCTTCCGTCTGCTCGCCAGCAGAGGTCTCCTTCCCATTATATTGACTCTCACACTACTCCGACTGTTACACTTCACCCTGGACTACATGTCACTGATCACATTCTCACCTGCAGCCAATCACACACACGACTCTAACCACCATTCAGCGCCGAGTATTGTTAGCGCTTATCGCTGGATAGCCGACAGCTGGAGCTGCAACCTAATTTAAGTCTAGTCTAGTTCTTTGTCTTGATTTCCCTCGTTCTGTCTGTTCTCTGCCTGCGCTGGACTATAGTCTGCCTCGGATTACCTTCACTGCCGTTTGACCAAAGAGCTTATACTGACAAGAACTGAAAGCTGATAGAAGCTTCCAGTGCACTAGCTTCTAGCTGTCGCTATGGCAAATATCAGCTGCTTTGTTTAAAAAAACGTGCATTAAAGCTGAAATACAGCCTGAACGATGACAACAATAACGTACAATCACTAGACTAGTGATCATGAAACCCTTTATTTTACATACTTTGTGTTTAAGTCTTTTTCCCCAAAACCTTTGCTCTCTAGAAACCATGTCAGTTTCGGTTGAAATTATTAACACTGAATTAATACCAACATATGAAATTAAATTAATGACAGAAAAATTTGGAATGTTGGACAATAAATATATAACAGGAATATAACAGCTTGACAGTAAACTGTTTCTGCAGTATTGTCTTATATTAATGTCCGTTAAAGGAAGACTGTAAACAAAAAAACACATACAGCCACTTTCTCCAAAATTATTTATTTAATTATGACAGAGACACAGCAATGCATCATGTTCTAATCTAGATCATTGTGTTTGTATTGTAGTGTGTTCCAGGGGATTAAAACATATATTTCAGACCTAGTGGAGGAACGTTAATAGTAACTAACTAATAATATAGTAATAGTAAATGTGTAAAGTTGCATAAGTTCGTTACTCAGCCATAAAAATCATCATTATGTCTTCTATGGCTAGGACCTGCAGATCCTAAAAGGATTGAAGTTTACTACAAGACTAAAAACAGTTCAAGTTAGCAGGTGCATAAGACACAACAACAACATCACCCAATCAGAGCTTCTGCTGTTTTTATGCTTTGCCATAACAAATGTGCTTCAGAAACAGAATTAAAACAGCAAAAAAAATAATAATAACAGAAAGTCAAGGGTCAAGAGCCCAAATAAAAGCAAACACTGATCCCAATCATGGTAACATTAAACTTTATTATTATCAACAACAAAAAAAACTCAATATCTAAACCTCTGTATATTCTCAATAAGAAATGTTTTATGATAGAAATAAAGTCAATCTAGTTAGTAATAAGTGAAGCTGGTGATGCTGTTTCTTGAGATCTGTAAGTGTTTAACATTGTTGGGATTTAAAGGGTTTCTGTTGAGTTTTGTGGGTCACCATTGTGCTGAAGAGTAGAGCCTGTGCTTCAGTCCAGGATGAACCAGGAAGCATTGGTGTTGTGCTGCATGTTTTTATTTATTTAAAGACAAAGACTGTGTAGTCACTAGCGCAGTGATGTCTATATTTACATCAGCTCGCACATGTGTGTTATTGTGTTTTATAATAAGTTCAGAAAAAGAAAAAAATCAGTGAAGTATCAGTGTTTTTCTGTTAAATAGTGATGGGAGAAATGAAGCATTTCAAAGCTTTGAATCAATTGACCCGACTGCTTGGTGAAATGATTCACTGTGTCGAAGCGTTCGAAACACCACACGCTGGTGACACCTGCTGATCACAATAGTGTCGAAGAAAGAAGAACGAGACCCAAACACCTTTCTCAAAGCAACTGCGAATATCTACACAACAGTGTTCTGTTCTCAATCAAATTTGCTAAATCATTAAATGCCATTAAATATTAATGTCTGTGTTCTGTTTTAGTTAGGGTCTTTGCTAATCAGACAAGTAACATGCAATTACTATCACCTTCTTAATTATACACGTTTGTCTTTAAGCTGCATATAAAACACTAGCAAAGTAAAGGGATAACGTAATGATTCAAGAGGAGAAGGATGATAGCTGTTTTAAGATTCGGGTATGCTTTGCAAGAATGCATGTCTTTCAATTTTTATTTTATTTTACATATACATATATATATATTTATGTGATTTATTTTATTTCTAGGTTAGCGCACCCTCGCTAATTAAAGAAGCCCCCTCAGTGATTTGATTCTGGAGCCGGGCCTGTGTATAAGATCATTTCTGCGACTCGTGTCTGTTTGTCTGATGATTGAATGTGTGAATCAGTGACGCTCTTCTGCTGTTTGCATGTGTTACACTATGAATCCAGACTCACAGTCTTTATGATCTGTAGAAAAACATTTTCACAGCACTTTCATGTTGTATAGTTTTGTGTGGCTCATAACTCTCTTAATTTCTTCACGTTTTTTTGATGATGATACAGATGTGAAGACTGTAAGAGATTCAGTCATTCTACACATTGCTGTTAACACAAGCCAACAAGACAGAGTTACTTGGTATTTGTATGACACTCTCATCGCTGAACTCACTAGGGATCTCAGTTACATCTGTACAGATGTTCAGTGTGAAGATGGTGCTGAGAGATTCAGAGACAGACTGAAGCTGGATCATCAGACCGGATCTCTGACCATCATGAACATCAGAGATGAACATGCTGGGTTTTATCGTCTAAAGAGCATCAGCATCAGCGGCACCACATTCCTGAAGTACATTGTAACGGGCTGTAGTACTTATAATTTAGATCTTCACTTTATGGACCAATCAGTAAATCAGAAGTCTAGTATGTTCGACTATGGAGGTAGAGAGTAATTGCTGAAGGACGACAGAAAACCACAATTAAGGTAAGAATATAGAATGTTTATGATTTTGTTTTTCCTTAACTGCAGGCCTTTCCCCTTCTTAAAAGTAAACACTTACAATAAAATAAATAATTCTAAGTAAATTACATCATTACAATGAAAAGAAATAAAAGGACAAATCACTTTGATCGAATCTCTGTCAGTTAACATTGTACTCAACAGTAGAATGACAACAGTTTCTTCAGATTCAACAACGATTTTGTGATATCACACAATAAGTTTGATTTCCAAATGTTCCCAAACTGATATAATTTCCTTCTTCTAATTATCTCAGACAGTTCTCAGTCCCGAATGGAAAAAACAGAGTCTCTGTGCAGGAATAGTTTTACCTTGAGCAGGAAAACAGAATCACGATGCTCTCCTGGTCCTGTAGGATGAATTGTCTTCTTTCTTTTCCGGTGTCTGAATAGTTTGGCTCGCCATCAAAGAAAAAGTCTCCACTCAGGAGAAAAAACCTGACCTGTTCAAGAGGCCAGAAATGCACGATTGCATTTAGTCTACAATAGCATCACATTAGGTAAGCATCTCCACATACCAGTAAATTAGCATACAAAGTAATTATTTCAATGTTTTACATTACATTGCTAATAAACACATCTCTTTCAGCAGGGGTTCAGATCAAAAATCGGCAGCTGGCAGCAGGAAGTGGCTGCCATTGACAGCCGGAAGGAAGGAGGGACCTGCCACTCGGTAGCAGCCAATCAGTATCGACCAACGTGCCACGCAACCAATCACATAGAACTATGACAGCAGCCAAATGCTTCAGTAATGGTGGCCATTGTTCGAGCGGTAAGTTCGGAGTAATGAATAATTCTTGTGTTGTAAGTTTGAATTGTTATCTTAGTGAACGACAGTGTAACTTTGCCTACTTTAGTTTAGTTGTTCAATGTAATCTAATTAGTGGTAGAAACGTAGTTTGTGTACCATGTTTCATCATGTATAATCGTTGCTCTTAGTATGTTAGGGGGCTACCATTATCTTCAAATATTACGTTTACCATTAAATATTAACGTTTGTTAACGTGTTAACAGAGTCTATTGAATAATGCAAAACGAATGTTGTTTGACTGGAATTATAGAAGATACACGTGCAACAATAACCATATCTTTTTGTGTGTTTAATTTTTCAGGAGATTGTCTGATATCCATTAACTTATTGATTCTTTTCTCGTCTTACAATAACAACTGACCAAACAGTTATTTTAAGAACTACTCTTCTTCCTCCCTTATTTCTGTCTTCATCTTTTGTGTACCTGACTATCGGTACAGGTAAGAAGCCATTTCATTTCCAAAATCTTACTCACTTAACTTATTTTGAACAGAACATGCAAAAACTTATCCGTGGGAAAATGTTATTCAACTTCTGAAATGTTCTACCTTTTATATGTGAATGAGTATTTTGCTATTTTGAGGTATGTTGTTTTCTCTAATACAATGCATGTGCAGGTGTACCACTTGCTTTTGGAAGAGGTGACGTCTGTCCTGGGACAGGCTGTTGTCCTACACTGAACAGCTGGGGTGATGTCAGATCCTGAACACTTTCAGGCAAAGCATTTAAAGCATGCCACACTCTCAGAAAACAAGGTACAAAAGTTGTCACTGGGGCGGTACCTTTTCAAAAGGCACACCTTTGTACATAAAGAGTCCATATTGGTACCTTAAAGGTACATATTAGTAACTAAAGTGTACATATTAGTACCGAAAAGGTATAAAAATGTACCTTTTGAAAAGGTACTGCCCTAGTGACAGCTTTTGTACCTTTTATTCTGAGAGTGCATATATTTTGAGGATAATGGCATCCGTAAGCATTGTAGAAACCACACATGCATTTTACACGTTTGTTCATGTTGGCTGTAAGTTAAAATGTATTAACTTGCTCTTGTCTTTCTAGAAAAATATTGCATTCCTTGCTTTTGTTTGAGTTCCCGACAAAGGAAGAGGTGCCGTTGGCATTGCCCTACAGACAAAGATACCAACAAGCCAGATAGTATAAGTGAAGTGACATGTGGCCAAGTATGGTGACCCATACTAGGAACTAGTGCTCTGCATTTAACCCATCCTAAGTGCACACACACAGCAGTGAACACACACACACCGTGAACACACACCCGGAGCAGTGGGCAGCCATTTTTTGCTGCGGCGCCCGGGGAGCAGTTGGGGGTTCGGTGCCTTGCTCAAGGGCACCTCAGTCGTGGTATTGAAGGTGGGAGAGAGCGCTGTACATTCACTCCCCCCACCTACAATCCCTGCCTGTACGAGACTCGAACCCGCAACCTTTGGGTTATGAGTCCGACTCTCTAACCATTAGGCCACGACTTCCCCAAAAGTATGTACTTTTGATGCTGGTATTTATCAATGGTATTTATTGGTCTTTGTCTACATATTGTCTTTACATATTTAAATATTTTCCCTCAGAGGGGCCATCTGAAAACCCAAAGGCAAGGCAGCATGTCAGGCAGGAGCAAGCACCTATCATATGTATTGATGAGAGAAATGGGATTTTTGTCACCCCAAAAGATGGCCATGGACCTAGAGTCCCTATTCATGTAAAAAAGCAAATTGTCTCAGGGTCTATTGCCTGTGAATCTCCTCTGTGTCGTGATTTTATGAGGATTGGAGTAGAAAGTGGCATGGAGTGTGATCACCTTCAGAGGACAGACAGAGCTGTGTGCTATTCTGCACCACCAGCACTTAGGGAGGATTCTTTGCCGTCAATGGTAGACAGTGGCCTGATGTCCAAAACCCGTCAAGATGAATGTTTGCAGCTCAGAATCAAAAGTATTACTAGTGGTGTTGATTGTGTGTTTCCTATTTTTTGGCACGAGCAAACCTCTGTCAGGTTTATTTATTTTTCTGTGTTTACTGGGGTAAGAGACAACTGGTGTCAGTTTGAAAGGACAAGGGTTTCTTTTGATGGCCATGTGGGCCAGTGGCACTGCCAGTGCCGCAATAGAATGAGAAGCTGTGTGCACAGGTACTGGAGCATGTGGTGGCTGTTTCAAGAGAAACCCCACCTCCTTTCTTGTCAGACTGACCCAAATGCTGGAGACAGTGATGTGGATGAAAGGGTCAGAGATGTTGCAGAGACAGAAGTGGCAGCACTGGCTTCTACTGACATGCAGGATTGGACAGATTATCTGTGGAGGCAAAAGAGGGTGCCAGAAGACCTTCCAGAGGATTTGTCAACAAAAGAGCGCCAAATCCCAAACTTGTTTTAACCCTGGAGTCCAACTTTCCTTATTGCAGGGCTTAAAGTTCTCCGGCACCGTGCCGGATCTCCGGGGTGTGTGGTGGTCTTAAAAATAATAATAATAAATGTGTAAAACTAAGAAAAATTGCAAATAAATTATATTAGAGTAACACTGAACTTAAAACAAGTGAATGTATTTTCCAAATGGACTTTAGAATGTATTATCTGTGATGATTAATGTTCCCTGCTCAGCCTTGAAGGATTCACTGATTGCTTGATTATTTTCCCTTGGGAAGTGTTCACCTGTTTGGGGGAGGGGGCGCGCTGCTCAGAAAATACAGAGACTCTGATGGTGAAGCAGCAGCTCCGTGTCCTGTGTTTTATTCACAATTCACATCTCCCCTCATCAGGTATGAAATTAATGTAAATGTATACTTTCCTAATATGTTGAAGTTATGAGAAATGCAAATGTTATCCTTTAAAGGGTGAATATGTGGTTGTTTTCGGATGTTTAAAAGTTTGTATCGAGTCCAGTCTGTGCACCGCGTGTGCTAATCACACATTCTATGCTAATGATGGAGACAACGTGTTCTCGTAGTCAGTGACTACGATGTAATAATGTATTTGAGCGAAATACAAATATAACATATTTGTGAGAAATGTGACAAAAATGGGTTATCAGTTACAAATGTGTGTTCTAAAAGTTAAAGAGTTGATTAAATGGAGTTTCATATACTTTCCTGTATCTAAAATCCTGAAATGGCATCCTGAAGAGCTAATAAGTTAGAATATGTACATCAAAGCGATTGTAACAGTTCATTAAGTGATGTTCACATTGTGTGAGTATATAAAATGCATATAGAAGATGATTATTGTTCTAAAATGTTACTGTTATGAGTTCTCTGAAATCTAAAAGAAATACTAAAATATATTAAATGGGTAAAAGGGTGTATTAAGTATTGGAATACCTGTACAATTCGTATGTTTGAAAGAACAATATAAAGGAAAGTACCATGCACATGTTACCTGTTAAAAATGTATTTCATGTAGCTGCAACGCTCTCATGTCACTCATGTTGAATTGAAAAAAACTTGATAAAATGTGTTGAAATGCTTTTAATGGTGCTCAGAAAATACAGAGACTCTGATGGTGAAGCAGCAGCTCCGTGTCCTGTGTTTTATTCACAATTCACATCTCCCCTCATCAGGTGGTGAGGGCGCTACACGTGCAGCATTTAGCTGCGGAAAAAAAAAAATCCTACATTAAAAAAAACTTGTTGATATCACTTTTGAGTCTATGAGTTCGCCTAACAATGGTATGAGAGGAGCACAGCTTTCACTCTCAACCAAACTAACATTACAAGCCAATCAGAATATTTTGCTCTTATAAACACGAGATGCGCATAATAGTATCCAATTTCAGAGTCGCAGTCCTGATGAATGGAGAAGCACGACAAAAAGCTGTGAGGAGCAATGGTCAAAGATGTCCATCTGACGCATATTTAGATAGAAAAGCTAATTATAAAGCAGCGGAGCTTTGTTCAGCTCAGAGTAATCATGTCATCTCCATAAGAACGATATGATTGCCAGAACAAATTTACTGGGATTTTTGAAAAGGCCCTGAATCACACATGATATCTTAATGCTAATTTACAGGTAATTTACCAGTAATTTACCAGTAAAGACTGTATGTTTGAAAGGGGCTAAACTCTTCCTCTGCATATGCCGTGAATTTGAATTGCTTAACGTTCATCTGGGAAAACAGTGTGCATTATCTCACTAGATTTGTAACATAAATCATTTATAAACCTTTGCTAACACAGGAGAATACATTAACCTGTTTCTAAATATGCCATTTACTGTACATCGCAATTTAAAAATAAAAGTTTCTGAGTTTGCATGTGGCCAAATATTAAAATTAAATGGATTTAAACATTGTTTAATTACGCTGTAAAGTGTAACATCAACAGGCCGTTGGTGCCCTCTGCAGGTATTTATTATAATACATAATGTATTTAAGTTGGTTATGTTCATATTATGTATAGGCATATTACATTATGTATTTTAACAGTGTTGTTCAATAAAACTATGCAATTACTTGGTTTTGATATTTTATTTGAGCCAATTATTATTGCCTCATCATTAGTTTATATACAAATAGTCATACTAAAGCCTGGTTTTCACTTAGGTCTGTTTCTGTTACTAAAAAACATAAGATTACTCAGTTGTCAAAATAATCAGTAGATTACTTGATTACCAAAATAATCATTAGTTACAGCCCTAGGTTACTTAAAATATTTCAAAATACAACTGCATTGTTTTACTTTTTGTAATTAAAAGACAAACATTTTGTCATTGAACATTTCTTAAAAATAGTATTAAAATATTGTCACGGTCTAGTGAACCAAGTATCTGTATTTTGTCTCATCTCGTGAGCTAAGTGTATTGTCACACCCCTAGTGATAAGCGGTGATATAGCCATAGTATCCTTTCAAATGTTAAAGAAAGGACCCATCCCCTCCCCTGGAAAAAAAGTTCAGGCTCAGGATTTTTATTTTTTTTTTGCTTCAACTCCTGTTACTGCCCTGGCCCAACTCCAGCAGCTCTGGGGGAGAGGGTGCTAATTACACGGCATGGGACAGTATATGGCGTATCCTCAGTGACTCGAGGTTAATTTCAGAAACGTGTATATATCTTTTTATGTATTTTCACATTGTGTTTTTAACATTAACATCTTTTATTCAGTTTCCGTGTTCCCCAGGTGTGCCAGTGTATGTGAAGTAGACGTCCAGTGAGCTTTCAGGAGTATCAGTCTGGATTTCACAATTATGAAAACAGGACTTTTTTGACCATTCCTCCCTGTTGAAAAAAACAGCATATGCTGGTTAGGTATGTTTTGGTCCTTTGCTGGTTTATGCTGGTCCTTTGCTGGTTTAAGCTGGTCCTTTGCTGGTTTATGCTGGTCCTTTGCTGGTTTAAGCTGGTCCTTTGCTGGTTTATGCTGGTCCTTTGCTGGTTTAAGCTGGTCCTTTGCTGGTTTATGCTGGTCCTTTGCTGGTTTAAGCTGGTCCTTTGCTGGTTTATGCTGGTCCTTTTGCTGGTTTATGCTGGTCATGTGCTGGTTTATGCTGGTCCTTTGCTGGTTTATGCTGGTCCTTTGCTGGTTTAAGCTGGTTCGTTTGCTGGTTTATGCTGGTCCTTTGCTGGTTTAAGCTGGTCGTTTATGCTGGTCCTTTGCTGGTTTATGCTGGTTCTTTTGCTGGTTTATGCTGGTCATGTGCTGGCAAAGGACCAGCTTAAACCAGCATCCCAGCGTCAAAACATACCTAACCTGCATATGCTGTTTTTTTCAACAGGGCTCTGTTCTCTTCTGACATCTGGACTCGCAGTGAGTGACAGGAAAACATGACTTGCATTTCATATACTTCTACATGTTTATTAATGTGAGTTTTTTGCAAACAATGGAGGATCATGTCAACATCACTGTTCCACAATCTGATTCGAAAGGCATTTTATAATTTCTCTGCTCTGAGGGAGTACTCTTATAGCTATTCATGTGTCAGATGTGGCCACAGCCCTCCCATTTTGATTGCAGATGGAAACTGGAAAATTGCTTTTGATTTACCAGGTAAAACACAGTGTGAATGTACACACTGTACACAATGTATTGTGTGAATTTTGTGTTATTGTTAATTGTGAATGCTGTAAGAAATTATAGTCTGCCTCGACCAAACTTCCACTCCAAGTAAACTATTCTCCTTTCTCGTTCATTCTGACTCCGCTGAATCCGAAGTGCTGCCTGTACTTTGTCACTGCTATTCTGTAATAAAAGTTATTCTTCATCAAGATCTTCGACGTCTTCTTCACTTTTTCTTACATTGGCGAGCCACCCAGCGCAGGGATTTCCAAAAAGCAGGGAAAAGGTAAGAAAAGTGGTTTCTTTCTTCTTGCTGGATTTGTCAGGGAACCCCCTCGTTTAAAAAAAATCTAGAAAAGAAATTGTAAGGATAGAAGAGAATCTAGTTTATTCAGTATTAGCAGGAGGAGTTCTTAAGCCTATTCGGTACAATTCTGTTTAAAATTCTAACGGAACTGAATTAACCCGACGTAGTGTGGTGGCAGAGCTGTATTGGAATCGTTGTTTCTAAAGTAACTGAAGCAAAGTGCTTAAGTTTAAAGTTTCTAAAGTAACTGAAACTTGTTGTTGGTCTCTTATAATTCTGTTAAGATTCTAAATAAATTGAATCAACCCGACGCGGTGTGGTGGCAGAGTTGTATTAGATCTGTTGTGTCTGAAGTTATACGTTTCTAACGTAATTGAAACTGACTGTGAAGATGTTACAAGTCTGATTGAATTCTAAAGTAACTGAATTGATCCGACATAGTGTGATCACAGAATTATTTCATGTAGTGTGGCTATCTTGTTCATAAACTAACAACTATCTTAAAGAAATTAGATAACGTGTAGTAAAATTTTGAAAATGGAAGAAATGATTGTTAAATAAATCGCTAAACACGGCACTCAAGGAATGTTTGATGGAATGGAGAAGATTGTTGAAAAACCGTATGAATGGACTATCTCTAAATTTGAAAACTTTCCAAAAATGCCTAGGAACAAAAAAGGAAAAATTGCTAATGCGCTTCAAGCAGTTTTTGCATCGTACAACGTAATACAAAGTAACTAGGCGGAGAGTAAATGAGCTAGAGGCTGATAATGAACGGCTCAGTTTCGGAGTGATATCTAGTAAAAATTACCATGCAAGTGAAACAATATGGAAAGAAGAAAAGGTTAGGATGCACGATTCATTGTGGTCCAATTCAGGCTTTGTGGTCAGCTGCAAAGATTAACACCCATCAGATTGCATTGTTGAAAGTCAAAGCACACCAGAAGAAAGGAACAGACAAGCATGGTGATGGAAATTTAATTGTTGATGAGTTAGCAAAGAGAGCTGCTGTGGAAGGGGTAACATTTTCAGGTATCACAGAGCAAGAATCAATCGCTGCTATCAACATTAGAGAACCAGTAGACCTGAAAAGTGCTCAACAGAGTGACCCCCTAATAACAGAAGCAATCAGATTGAAGAAAAATGAACAGAAGATTGTTGATGGTCCATTTGCCCAACATGATGCGCAGTTAATTGTACATGATAACATATTACTATACAGAAACGTTGACACTGCAGTATGGGTTCCACCTACTCGATTGCGGAATGATATTTTGTATCATATCCACAATCAGGGGGGACACTTAGGTGTAACCAAGGTAAAAGACAGAATAGTCAATATGTTCTGGTGGCCAAGTATGGATAAAGATGTGAAAGATTACTGTGCAAATTGTTTAACATGTGCTCAAATGAATCCATCAGGAGTTAAAAAGAAAGGTGATCTGAGTGCCCCTTTTCTCTGCCCTGTTCCCATTTTCTGCTATCAAATAACTCCTCTCCTTCATTGACCTCCTCTTTACTTTCAAACAACTTACTTCTGCCTCTTTTCAATCTATTTACTTCTTGTATCTTTTTCTGATTCTTTAATTTTCTCTTCTATTTCTTCTAACACTTCCTCAAATTTTGTTTTATTTTGGTCTGTTTTCTTCTGCTCTAACGCTATTAAAACTGCCTGTCTATAGCATTCCATCCGTAAATATCCTTCACTTTCTTTTCTCTCTTGCCTCTTTGTTTTCACAGCTGGTTCCTTTTTTTCTTCCAACTCTCAGCTTTACTGGTCCTTCTATTTGCATTTCTCCAGTTGAATTTCTACTGTTCCCTTGAGGATTGAGACCTCTCCCTCTATGGGCAAATAAGGGGGTGGCTCAGATAATAATCTTTCTCCCTTTCTTTACCCTTTTTTTGTATTTATTGATAGTCTCAACTCAATTGTACAATCACTCGGTATGTAATCTTTTATAAAAAATAATTCTTTATTTATCTTTAGTTCTCTTTACTATTTTTTCCACACTTAATAATTATTTTTTAATATACTTATTTAACTTGCTTCCTTGATCTCACTTCTACTGCACTGATCTCTGAAAATTTTCTCCTTCTCTTCCACACAGACACCAAACATGCAAAAATCTATACCAGATCTTGATTCAATCTTTATTGATATTATTTTCCTAATCACATTCACACTGCTCGTCCCTTTATTCAGACAGGGCTCATGCTTTCATTCGTTTTCCCTTTTATAGGGCTAAAGCATTCATATTTTTTCCCTTTATCTATAGGGCTAATGCATTCATTCATCCCCCTCGGGTGCGGCACGAGCTGCGTCCATTCACGCCAAGCCACATTTAAGTGATGGACCAAGAGGGTGTGCAGCTTGTACCCACCCAATACGGAATTTATTTATTTCCTCATACATTCACCATCACTCATACAGACATTCACACGGACACAGACACAGTTTCAGTCTCATACAACAAAACACTACACTCTTCCTTGAGAGACCTGCAGGGCTCTCGCTCTTTTACTAATTAATCTCCCTCTACTCAGTAAAAAATCAGTGCCCAGCAGGGATTTTTGCCTTTCCGTTCAGCCCTCTGTACTATTCCTCTCCTACAGAGCGGTATCCAAAGGTCTTTGCGCACTTTCCTTTACTATATCTGCTTCATTGTTTATTGCTGCCCTTTTAGGCCCAATCTACAATAAATACAGACCTGTAATGACTTTGATTACTTAATTTTAGGGAATTAATTATTATTAATTCATTCAGGTTTTAAAAGGACTCGGATCTGAAAATTCGAGGTCCACCTGATTAAACTGATTTCAAATTTGATAGTTTACACTCTATCAGTTTCTCGGCCAGCGAGAAGTTAATGTCAGTGTGTATTACCAATTTGACTATATGTATTTTCCTGGCCACGGTCAACACAATTATGATAATTTGTAAGCTCTTAGAGAGGTAACGTAATCTTTGGCAAAGGTTTTAACCTTAAAATTATATGACACCAAACAATGATTCTTTATAAATGAAACATGAATTTTATTGGCTATTCTAGATTACATAGATTACATTAAAACACACATACACACATACACATACAGGTTCAGGGAAATTATGTTAACGAAGTACTGGAAGTACTGAAAAGTTTAGCAAGATATTCGCTACAGTTCTTTTACTTGCAACCTGAGAAAATTCATAAAACAGAGACTTGGCTTATGTTTACTGCTTAAAATTATCTCGGCACCAGGTCAGCAGATAGAAGCTTTGTTTGTTTACTTGCGTTTGGGTGACAGCTGAAAAGCTGAGTTTCCTTGTTTGGCTGCTTGAGGAATCCCGTTGCTGATTGGTTACTGCGGTGACATCAGGATGACGTCTTTTCTTTGGGAAAGCCCTCCGGAGATTGGTTGGCTTCTTGATGACGCAGAGGCTTCAGCAGTTTTGCTACAGTCTGAGTTTGCAAGACTTTAAGTTCTTTGAAGATCGCGAAATCTCACTGAAGTGTTTGAGTTTTAGATGACCGATCGCTTTGATGGTAAGCGTGTGAGCACAAGATGGAATGCTCTTAACACGCGAAAGGCGAAGAAGCAAGCAAGCAAATCTGTTCTGCATTGGGTTTTTGATCCGCTGCATAAGTCCGTCCCACGACACGACCTTCCAATCGACTTGTTGCAAGGCGGAGCGTGCATACATTACCATAATGCTTCAATTTATCATGTGGGGAAATGAAGATTTGCAGGTTTTGTTAATAACTTCTATATAGTGTCGTACAACACACACTGTTCGAAATAACAGCTTTTCACTTATTTCAATATTCTGCAATTATCACAAGTTTACGTTCAACACTAAACTTCACATATCTTACACACATATTAAAGGCTTCATCTGCTAAAAA
>NW_015549851.1:19700-20027 GCF_001515605.1 Sinocyclocheilus anshuiensis
ACACAGACATTCATACGGACACAGACACAGTTTCAGTCTCATACAACAAAACACTACACTCTTCCTCGAGTGACCTGCAGTGCTCTCGCTCTTTTACTGATTAATCTCCCTCAACTCAGTAAAAAATCAGCGCCCAGCAGGGATTTTTGCCTTTCCGTTCAGCCCTCTGTACTATTCCTCTCCTACAGAGCGGTATCCAAAGGTCTTTGCGCACTTTCCTTTACTATATCTGCTTCATTGTTTATTGCTGCCCTTTTAGGCCCAATCTACAATAAATACAGACCTGTAATGACTTTGATTACTTAATTTTAGGGAATTAATTATTAT
>NW_015549852.1:0-36490 GCF_001515605.1 Sinocyclocheilus anshuiensis
CCGGACAGTGATGGTCTTTGTGACTGTTACATCATCAATACACTATTAGATTAAGCCCCCCTCGCTGACCTTTTGCCCTCCGCTGTTTCCTCTGCTTGTTAACATCGGATATGTGACAGATTGCCATCTCTGGACTTTTGGCTCGGCCCTCGGAAAGGAATCCAGTGTGTTTTTTGTCCCATATGGCCTGTTAGCATCTCCGTACTGTATGGTAGAGATCAGTTGCTGCCTGCAGGGGACATATTAAATCAATCTGTCATTCATGTACACTGGTTTGAATACGGCTCCATCATAGTGCCATAATCCAGGTTATAATGGCCTCAAGCGGAGGAGAGGAGGAAAAAAACGGATAAAAATATAGATGTGAGAGGAAATGACAAGACAATGAATCATAAAGCAGGTGTTAGACTTCAGAGGACATGTATCAGGATTTCCACTGTGCAATTTGCAAAGCAGCCCAGTGTGACTCCAGGCCAACTGATTTATTTGCCTCTGTCTTTTAAAGGCATAGTTCAACCAAAAACGTTCTTGTTATCATTTACTCATCCTCATGTTGTTTCAAAAGGGTTTACTGTAACAGCAGGACATGTGGTTGCTTGAGGATGCAACACTTGGCCTGTGCCGATTGGGTTCATGAAAAATGCTTAGCGTTTTCTTCTGGTCAAGCAATCAGACGACACCAGGGGAGTTCATTGTAACCTCAGGATATGTGTTCTCACTATATTAATACATATGAATGTGATACAAAAATACAGTAAAATGATGAAATATTATTCCAATTTCAAATAACACTTTTCTATTTAAATATATTTTTAAATGTCATTTATTTCTGTGATGGCAAAGCTGATTTTTCGGCATCATAACTCCAGTCTTCAGTGCTGCATGATCCTTCAGAAATCATTCTAATATGCTTATTTGGTGCTGAAGAAACATTTCTCATTATTGTCAATGTTGAAAACAGTGCTTAATATTTTTATTTTTAGGATTCTTAGAATAGAAAATTTGCCTTTTCGAATATTACCTTTCATGCACTGTGTCATGTAGCTGTATGTGAACATAAACTATCTGCAAAGTTGTGAAGCCGACAGTGCGCAATAAATAAAGTTATTGTCTATCAAAAAAAAAAAAGAGTCGGCTCGCAATCGCCTAAATGAGTCTTCAGGAATTCGAATCTTATTCTGTTACGGCTCTACGTCACAAAGTAACACATTTGCATAATGTCTGCCCACGTTCTACGTCGCCAACTTGCCCGCCCACAAACACAGTAAAATTTCCGTGTGGTTAACATCATGTCAAGAAGACGCTTTATCCTACGCTGTGAGAGTAAATGTGTTTTATCACATCTTATAATTACCACAAACTTGTTAACAATTTGACACTTACCACTGAGAAACGTCCTGCTCCAGTCGTGCTTGCGAATCAGTCTCTTGTCGATCAGCCAGTTCAACTGTTTCATCATCAGACTCTGGTTCAAATTGGTAAGTAATCGATACCATCTTTTCTATGTATTGACAAGTCTGCAGGGCTGTCATTCCGTCATGGCAATGGGCGTTTCGTTTCCGACACGCGCTGTACGCGGTAGACCAATCCAGAGCCAATCTCTCTACGGCTCTGGACCAATCACAAAGGACTGCGCCATCTGACCAATCACAGCAGTGAGGGCTCACGGAAAGGAGGGGTTTAGAGAGACTGATTCTTTGAACTGCTTCGCACGAGTCATTTACGAATCATTTAGAAATGAGGTCAAATTAAATCTATTTTTTGAGAAAACTAAAGTGTTTTTTGACCTTGCATGCATGCAAACCTGTTTTAGAAGACTCCTAAAACAATATTAGCAACCTTAAAAATGGTATAATAGAGGCACTTTAAAACTAATTTCTAGTTACAATCTAAGTCTTTACTGTCACTTTTGGTCAATTTAACACATCCTTGCTGAATAAAAGTATTAAAGTATTTAAGCATTTCCTTGCAATTTCAGCATTTATTTTAATATACAGTTATGTGAAGCATGGGAACCAAGCAAACAACCAAATATCCTGTCGCTCATTGTTTGTTGCAGTTGTGACTTTTTAAGACTGTAACTCAGATTTTTATTGGCTTTATTAACTCAGTTACAATCAAAATTTGACTCAATTCTCCAGTCAACTCAACAGCCTGGGAAACTGGTTTGAGGAATGTGGAGGAAAATGCTCTGCCCCATGATACCTTCTCTCTCTCTCTCCCTCTCTCTCTCTCTCTCTCGCTGTCTGTCTCTTCTCTTCTTCATCTTTGATTCAGGTTAAAGAAAGAGTTGAGTTACGGTCATTATGACCAGAGCATTATTTTAGCCCTCTCTGCCCTAGGTAGGCGCCTGGGCTTGAAAAGACCCTTCCAGCCTCTATGAGGGGTCTGGTAATGCACTGCTATGGAATGCCATTGAAGTGATTTTTATTTTATTTTTTTGCCTTTGCGAAAATGTGATACTTGACAATGTTTTAATGAACTATAAAACTTTACCAGCTCTACCTGCTTATGCAACGAAAATATTTCCGACCTCCTGGGATGCTTTCAAGATGGGCCTGTGCTCCTTTTAAGATCAAAATTAAAACATGCTCAGGAAATACTTTAAGCATATTAAACTTGTAAGGAAGTTCTGCTGTTTTAACGCTGAAAATCTTCCAGATCTCTTGCATATGAAAGGTGGTCAACCTGCAGTTGTTTTTAAACTGTGGATTTCATAAGAAATGAATCACTTGGCTTTAACCATATCAAAACAATCCCACATAACTTTCTGGCTTATGTTGCTTTCCTCCTGTTACTTGGAAAGTGCTACAACACCATCTTTGTCATTGTGCACTGGGTTGTGTGGAAATATCAGAGTGCAGGTCAACTCGCATATACAGTACGTGCTCCTGCAAATGTGCTCTCAGCTGCTGCCATGGAAACAGACACTTCAGCACAGTGAACTTCTGATTTTTTTTTGGCCTGCGGGGAAAGTGCTGCATGCTAGTGTGTTTTGGGTCCAGGGAACCAGTGCAGTGGGAGGAAACGACCTCTAGGGGGAGGGAAGAAAAGTTAGGCAATGCCACAGCTTCTTTTTAAGTCCGCGTTGCCCTAAAACACCGCATGTGATTTATGGATTGAGAGCAAACTGGGCGAGTCGCGTCCTAACAAGTGGAAGTGGAAGGCGGAGTTCACATCCCTACACATTTTATTGATATTTGGGTTAAAGATGACTGTAATGTGCAGTTGTTACCACAGAATTACTCTCATGTCATTCCAAACTTGGGTTCATACAATGAAAATTCAAAGGCTGGCAATGTTGTTTTGTCCATTTTCTTTTGTGTTCAACTGAAGAAAGTCATTCGTAGAGGTTTGGAACGACACGAGGGTGAGTAAATGATGACCGAATATTTATTTTTTTATGTACTATCCTTTAACCAGTGGGAGTAATGGGACAGAAAGCTATCTTCCTGGCACTCCATGTCCATAATTGTAGCCCTGGTATTGTGCTGAGGAGAGCATATGTGTTTTCATCCCTTTCTCTCTCTCTTTCTCCATTTTTTTCGTGTAGTGACACACCCGACAAAGGAATCTCGGATGGTTTTGACCAAATCTGGCTTCCAAGAGAAATTACACATTTGGCTTGAAGTAGCAATGAAATGATTTTACTACTACAGTCAAAAAACACAAGCATGGCATTCACCGTGAAGGAACCAAGATGGGTGACGGTTTCATCAGGCATCTGTTTTCCCCCCTGAAGTCTGGGTTGGAAGCGAGATGAAAGCGGCAGTGACAGCTATTGGGTTTGTCGCTCTGCTCCTTGGCTGCTTTGCGGCGGAGTTGATCAGTGAAGAAAACACACGCGCTCTCTCTCTTTTACAATGCAGCCCTTTGTTTTCCTGTCAGCATCCGAACGTCAACCATTTTCTAAATAGTTTCCAGGTTATTAAAACTCTTCCAGACCGTGTCTGTTCGATTAATGAGTTTTCGTTTAATTGCTTGGCATCCGTCTCCCGGATGGGCTGCGGGCATCCTTACAGACCAGAGGCATTTCTCATTGGGGATCACATGGGATGGAGAATGCGGCTGTTACCTTGTTTGCCCACTGCTCCGAGTGGGACTTCCCACAGAAATTGTCCCACAGAAATTAGGGCCATATTTAATGTATTTATTTACAACCTCAGTCAAGTGCATCTCTCTCTCTTGTTTTCTAGTTCTTCTTTGTGTCCTGTAATTTTACTCGAAACAAAAACCAAAAAAACAAAATGGTCTGTGGGAGTCATGTATGGAAAACAGTTGAAATAATATTTTAAAATATAGTTTATTCCTATATGACAAAGCTGAAGTTTCATCAGCCATCCCTCCAGTCCTCAGTGTCACGCGATCCTTCAGAAATCATTCTAATAAAATTCAAAACAACAGCTGTCATTGTTGATCCGTTTAATGCATCATTGCTGAATAAAAATGGACCAAACTTTTGGACGATAATTGATGGAAGATGCCAATTGTGAATTGGCATTTTCAACCCATTTCACTTCCATATAACATTCGCCAGTGAAATTTAATATTTGGCTACAGCAACCTTGATCTTATCAAATGGAAATTGATTGGATGGTGGACGTTACATACCAGAATGCAGCCAGACTGAATGTGAGTTATGTCTGTTTGGTTATTGGTTAACATTATCTTACAGCCTGTGTGACCTCAGTGATGTCAGTGGAAAGGGAATGTTGTTTCAGAGGAAGGAAAGGTTAATGCATTTTGATTAAATATGACAAAGCCAACATCCACAGATGAATTGCTCACAATTAGACCAGAAACTTGCTCTATTTTGATTACAGTTTTGACTTTAAAAATGACTAAATTGCTGTTGTTTGTACAAGTAGCTGTTCTTATCATACCATTCTCATAATTTGTATAAAAATAAACACTACTAATCTTTCTTGCATAGTCAAAAATGGCTGTCACTCGTGTGTTTGGAAATTGCCAACTCTCATTAGAAGTGAATGACTTTCAGTTGCTTTGTCACTTCAAGTTGCTGTCCATTTGAATGACTCTATAGAATTAAGCATTAAGTGTTTCCTAAACTTTCAAAAGTGGTGGATATACACCACGCAGCTTTCCACTTATGAGTGATGCTATAAGTGGAAAGCTATGCCAATCTTCCTGCTGCTGTTCGAAGCCCTTCTCTTTACTGTTTTTATTGAGACATAAATCTTCTAATTGAGTTTATAGCGCCCCATCCAGGAAAAACAACACCATGCCAGTGCTATTTAGAGGAAATCCTCCTTCACAATTTTCCCTGGCATTTCCCCTTCCTGTTTTTGTTTCACACCACTCTCCTTGAAGTGCTTCATAAATCACAGTGTCAAGAGGATCACCGTTGAGTAACTTGCAAGTTGATAACCTGCTATTGAGTTGCTAAAGTGAATTTTGGGTACATTTGATTAGGTATTTTGAACATCTTTAGTCACTTTTAGCTATTTTTTTAGGAAAAACAACAGATTTTGGCTTGAATATGAGTAATTACTACTTTCGATTCCTCTTTAGTCCTACTTTTTTGTAAAACAGCTGTGGTACCGAAAGCCTCTGTTCACCCTGTGGGCCTTTCTTTACTTAGTAAGGATAAAAATCTGGACACGATTATATAAACATCACTTTTTTGGACAACGTCACACTTTTTTTGCAGTAGTAAAGAAAGTAGAGTAGTACAGGCTTTATGTAAGGACAGAGAGGACGCAGCCATGTCCTGCCAGCATCCTATCCTCTTCTTATCTCTCCATACTCATCCCATTTTTTGCTTCTCTTGACACGCTAATCTGTACTCTTATCCTCTTACTAGGGCTGTGCGATTAATCGAAATCGTCATAAAATCGCGATTTGAACATGCACGATTTCTAAATCGCTTTACAGCACGATTTTCCACGCCCCCGACCTCCTGCAGTATGCTGTCCGAACCAATCAGAATGCAGCGCGCCTAAATGGAGCACGAGAACAGACCGGGCAGGCATACAAACGTAACGCCAGGTTCACACACTCCGTCTGTGGTGCGTATTTTGTCCGCGCCCATGTTAACGGATCAGAGCATTCACACTGCATGCGATTGCATTCAGGCAGTGCGCTCCAGGAGCGGTGCATCTGCAGCAGTCATGCTACGATCGTTTCCGCACGGAGTCTATTTCTGCTGTGCTGCATGCACAGCGCATTATTCGCGGTAAAAATTAACATGGATTGACACGGAAATTTAGTCATTACACCATAAATGCATGTAATTAAAGTCTACTGTTTCACAGTCAACACATGGCTTTTTGGCTAGATTTAAAACAAGGAAAAGTGCACTTTTAGATAAACAATGCAATAATAGATGGCACTTGTGGTGGTAGTGAAAGTTATATTTATTGAGTTTAAACGTGAATATGTCTATGAAAGATTGTATTACTGTACTGTGATAAAAGAGAATCACAATGCTGAAAAAGCATTTTCAGAAACAACGTTTGGATTTGAAATCAAAATAATGGATAAATGTTGTGTTTGTGGTAAACAGCCGTGGATCAGGAGCGGACTGCAAACGCGTCCTGTGCGAAAGCGCATACTGTATATGCACTCCAGAGGAGTACGTGTGAACTTGGTGCAACAAATCTAGTTCAACCTCTGAGGCAACGCCACAAAGAGCTCTATGACCAATGCATGGCAAAAAAAATCCCTGGACACGGGATTTTTTTTTTCCTGCCATATGTCTATTCTAGATACATTTTGTTACACCTTTACTTAGTGATTATTTTGTCTTATGTCTGTTCTAGAGACATTCTTACAGCTTCTTGATAAAGCTCTAATTTGTTTTTCTTTTGGAAATATGTTTCAAATTCACACTGAATGCATTAATGACTGTAAAGCATGTCTGTGTGTGTCAAAATCGTGATTAAAATCGAAATCACACAATTTTTGTGTGTCAAAAAGAGTAAAAAAAAAAAAGAAATCACGATAGGTTTTTTTTGTCCATGTCGCACAGCCCTACCTCTTACCCTCTGCTCCTCTCTATGGTTAGGCTGCGTTGTCGACACTTTGTTCCCTTTGAGTTGTTTTCACAGCTGAAGGGGAAAGCACAAAAGCATTTGTCAGTTTTAATGAACTATAAAAATTAATATTATGGGCGGGAGGACCAAACTGTACACTGTAAAACAGCTGATGAATAACATTGTGTCTCACCTCTATTACTTAAACCAGACAGCCAGATGCTTTGTCGGTCCCTGCTGACTGCAGAGACGTTACGTACACCGTCTTGGATCCAGGGTCATTGCTTGACTAAGCTGGTCCTGAGATGTCCAGCCCCCTCTCACCCGACCTGCATTGAAAGGAGGATCATGAGAAATGCCGGAAGAAATAAAAGTGGAATTCAATTAATCTTCGACCTCTTTGCACTACTCCAGTGGGCAAGATTTACACCCTGGGCTTTACACAAATCTAGTTATTTCTGGCACATTCTTTCCATCTTATGCCATTTTAAACTGATAATCACTAGCACAGTGGCAGGTAGGATTGCTGTTGTTGCTCTAATTCGATGCAGAAGGGTCTTAGGGTGCTTTCATACCTGGCCCATTGTTTCAGAACCTGGCGCGTTTTCCCCTTAGCTCAGTTAGCTCTGCACCAAAGCAATCGGTCCGAGATCGCCTGAATGAGGTGGTCTCGGCTCGATTGAAAACGAACTCTGGAGCGGTTCGGTTGTAGTGAGAAAGCAATCCGATCCAACGGACCAATGAACAAGGCTATATCACAATGTGTGATGCTGCGTAATTAGTTCCGTGAAAAGCAGTAGACGATGTCTGTGGGTGAGCACGTCTTCGCCATTCAAAATCAAAGCGCGCCTTTTCATTTTATAATGCCGTCTTATTGCTCTTCGTAGTAGGTGCATTTTAACAATGTTTTTCCGACGAATCCTGGACTCCTGCTCAAAATGATAAATTAATAAATTAATATAACGACAGCTACAAAAAAACCAACAATAAGCCCTCGAAGTTGTTGTAGTTCCATCCTGACGGATGACAGCTATAAGCGGAATTCCGGAAAAAAAACGTGGAACTTTGACCAATGAGAGGACAGTTTACTCTCGTAAACTGCACGTATGAACAATTTTGGTCCGTTTAGAAACTTTGCCATGTGAAAGCAAACCGCACCAAGAATAAAAAGCAACATTGTAATAATTTGAATCCCTGTTTCGGAACAAAGCAATCGATCTGCAGGTGGGAAAGCACCCTTAGTTGAATGCTGATGTAATATTTTATTTTATTTTAAATGTTTCAAATTGAAACATTTTATTTGGTTTCAATTTGATTAGATTCTGATTTGAGTATATTATTTTCTTTTTTAATTTAGAATTATTTGAATTTAGATTTAAGCTCAATTTGATTCCAAATTAAGTTTGATTTGATTAGATTCCAATTTGACTGTATTTCACTCGATAACGTTCATTTTGCTTACATGTAGTGTTGTCAAAGTACCGACTTCAGTTCCAGTCGGTACTGAAATTTTTAAAACATCCATTTCCAGCTAACATTTGAGCGCTGTTGAGCCGATTCTTCAGCAGTGTTTAAGAATCAGCTCAACAGCGCTCAAATATTAGCGGTAAATGGACATTTTTTAAATTTCAGTACCGACTGGTAATAAAGTTATGTTGTATGTCTGTTTGTGTCTCGGAGCTCGAGTACTGAATGAATGCATCCTCGTGATGAGTGCTTGTGTGGGTGTACGTAGTTTCCTGATCCTAGAATAGTGTAAGTGGAGATGCCCGCACACCCTCTAACTCTTTTCTCTCGGGTCTCATTGGGCCCGTGCCCCACCACCTATTCTTGTGTGGCCCATTCAGGAAATTGGGCTGTAAATAAAGACAGACCTACATTTCTCCACCTCCGAAATAGCTCCAGATAAAAGCTTCTGTATCATCTGGATGTCGGAGTAATAGTGCTGAACGCACTCATGGGACAGGCACAATTAGCTGTGTTGCATTCCATAAATATTATACAAATATTTAGACGGCGGAGCTCTTTGAAGTAGAGGGAGCAAAATTCAACTCTGATTTATGCGACGGTGAAGAACATTCGTTTTGAATGATCAGTGTTGCTTTTTGTTTTAGAAACATCATGTGTGTGCAAACATGTATATATGTAAATATCAGCTGAATTGACGACATGTAATCGTTTTTCATGGATTGCGCAAGTGACAAAGCAGAGAAAAATCATAACACACAATTTGGTTGCTGATGAATGTCATGCCTTTCAGTTAAAAGATTCAGTTGCCTTTTTGAAAGCTTGTAGCAACCTAAAACATGCATTAGCCAGTTTTTAGCACTGATTTGAGCAAAAGAAACAATGATCTGAAAGGCTGCAATGTACTGTAGCTGTTTTGGAGATTTCAGTCTTTCCTTGTACAAATAGATAGGAGCTGTATCTGTATGCTTATTGCCTGCATAATTTAGTTTTATTCATTTTATTTCAAGCCTATGTATTTTCACTGCGGGAGCATTCTGAGACCCCTGGAGCTGTGCTTCTGGGTACAGGATGTGTCTCTTGCATGTCAGAGATGGATTTTTTTGGACCCTATTGGTTTCATTTTATGGACAAAACCATTAAAACAGTCTTCAAAATATCTTCTTCTGTGTCCTACAGAAGAAAGTAAGTCATATCATGAGGGTCAGTAAATAAGTCATGAGGGTGAGTAAATAATGTATTTTTGGATGAACTATCCCTGTATTAAAAGGATAACTTGCCTACAAGCGAAAAATCAGTCATTTTTTGCCCTCTCATTGAAAGTCCAGGTCACCAAAATGCGGTAAAATGAATCCATATGAATCGAGCAGTTTAATCCAAGGCTTATGAAGAGATATGGTCGCTTTATGATGAACAGTTTTAATTTAGATATGGTAAACACAGAAGCTCAAAGTGCTTGTGTGATGCACAAGAACCTATAAGGTTTATTCTAGCATGTGACGCTTGCACAAGCTTCTGTGTTTAACATATGTGAGGTGCTCTATATATGTGTTTATTTGTGAATAAAAGCCTAAATTAAATATATTTACCATATAAAGCAATCATATCTCTTCACAAGACTTTTGGATTAAAATGCTCAATTTATGACCTTTTTGGATGTTCTACATTTTGGTTACCTGGACTTTCAGTGGGGGGACGGAAACCTCTCAGGGTCCTGTCTTAATTTGTTTCAAAGATTAAACAAAGTCTTCTGGGTTTGGAACAGCAAGAGGGTGATATATGTCTCATAATGTCAACATTTTTGTTTAGTCTAATTTATTCACATCTTCTGCAAATCATTTGCTTTAAAATCCATCATCTACCTACCTCCATGTCACTAAAAACTTTTTTTTTAATGATTTTTCATGTCATGTCTTACCTCGCACACACTGCTGAAAACAATGTGCAAAATTTTACTTTTAGGGGGACAACAGCTTGTCATAGGAGCAGTACCCCTAAAAGGTGCATATTAGTAATTTAGAGCCGTATTATGTACCCTTAAGGTACTACTATGAACAGTGGCGGCTCGTCGGGGGAGGCAGGGGAGGAGGACGAATTAATGTTAATAAAAATTCACAATTCATTTCAGTTCATGTCTCAGAATGTGTATTTTTTGTTTGTAATTTCACAGTTGTAATACCATAACGTGAAAGCGCCGCTTTTCTGCCGCGAATGTGCTGAATCTGCTGATGTAATTACAACTGCTAATTATAGAGAAGGGTAGGGGGAGGCCGGGGGAGAGCTGAGCTCTCGTGCCTCCGTTGGTAAAAAAAATTAGCCAATCACCATTGAGTGTTCACTTTCAGCGCTGAGGAGTGTTGAGAAAAGAAACCTCGTAAGGGAGGCTAGCCTCCCTTCTGATATCAACCAATCATCAGAGACGTAAATTACGTGATATTAGTTTGAACGTCTCCCGCTGCGCTGATAATGTATCAAGTAGCTACTTATGATGAGTAGCGATATTGAAGCAACCAAAAAGCCATTTTAAAGTGGTTAAGCAAATAATAATAATAATAATAATAATCGGCAGGGATCCCAGACCAATACAATTAGTGTGCCTCCTCTATTTTAAAACCCACGAGCCACCACTGACTATGAAACAAATAGGTGCAAGACACCACTAATTAGGGCTGAGATGTTTTGCTCCCAAACAATCCCACCAACCAAAACACACACCCCCATCCAAGGCTTTTGGTTGGTTGAGATCTCAAGTAGCTCTTAGAAGGATCGACAGCTGGTCAAACAAGCTTAATAGAGCAGTAGCTAGTCTGGAGTAGACCATAAGCCCATTAACTCTTCTCCAGGCCCGTTAGGCTGCTCATTGGTCAGACAGGGATCAGTCCGCTTCTGTTTTGATGCTAGCATGACCTAACACTGAAGTTGAGTATGTGTCTTTGGAAACGGAGAGAAGTACCTAGAATTTGTAACTACAGATTGACATAATGTTAAAAACAGACAGGGGGTGGTGCTCTGTTTTATCTCTTTTGCTAAGTGTGCATGTGCTCGGTTTGTGTTTCCGGCGCTCTATTTTGTGCCCTGATGGGAGAGGCATAGGGAGTAAGCATGAGCTTGTTTTGGGTAGTAGGATGGAAATGGAGGTTTTGGCTCTAAATCTGTAGCTCTTATTTTTCAAATGCCACACACGTTGACATCTCATTACATACTCCATACCCGATTGAGTGCCATCTTCTTTTGGTTGTAGGGACTGAGGATGAGGCTCTTCCGTTTTCTCTCTAATAGAGGCCACCTCAGAGTCAGTGGGATAGTGTGTCATCATCACACCCTGCCAACAGATCAATAATGCCAGGTTCACAGGATGGTCAGCGACAGGGTACTTATTAGCAAATTCAACCCTGCTCCGCAAGCCTTTCATTCAGGCCCTTTAGTTATGTAAAGATTGGAATATATACACAATATATACGAGACAAATTTTTATACTGTAACCTGCCTTTAAATAGCCTATTAGAGGCTTCTAAAATGAATGTGTGTGTAGTGCGTATATATATATATATATATATATATATATATTTCATTATTATATTTTTAAATAAAATGTTTTTTTTACATTTTATTTGTAGGCGCAATACCAACCATTGTTTCCTGATCTTTTGATAAATAGTTATATTGTTTTATTAGTATTTTATCCTATGAATTTGTTGTTATAATATTACACTATTATTATTATTATTATTGATATTTTTGTTATTACATTATTATGATTATTACTATTTTTAGATTTTATATAGTTACTGTAATATATAATTGTTTATACATAATTTATTGTTTTACATAAACTACCATTGTGCTGTGATGTGCTCACAAAGGCTGCATTTGTTTGATCAAAAATGCAATATAAACTGTAATTTGAATATATTTAATTTTTTTTCTTTACTATTTTATTACTGTAATGGCAAAACTGAGTTTTCAGCAGCCATAAGTATACTCTTCAGTCAGTGCATGGTTCTTCAGAAATCATTCTAATATGCTGATTTTGTGCTCAAAAACATTTCTTTTTATCAAAAACAGTTATGCTGCTTAATATTTTTTTTGAAACTGTGATGCAGGTTCAAAAGAACAGCATTTATTTTAAATAGATTGTTTTTGTAACAGTGTAAAAGTCTTACTGTCACTTATGATCAATTTAATAATAAAAGTATTGATTTTATTAAATTCTTACCCTAAGGTAGGGTATATATAATTTTTTTATTATTATTTTAGTTTTTTTTTATTACTTTTGTTTTAATTGCATACTTTCAGACATATGATGTGTTTATACAGAGCAAACAGGGCAATACATCTGCCCCGTGTGAATGGTCCCACATGTGAAAGAGAACTAAAGAGCACAAGTCTGAAGGGCAACAGCAGCCCTCATTCTGTCAGCCCTCTCACATCTGGATTCAATAGATGCTGTTTGGATGTATGAGGGAGGAGCAAGTATAAACAGAGTGACTGCCATAACCAAACTAACCTGCTCGGCTCCTCCCTCACGCTGGGCCGGTGTTGCTCCTACAACGCACTAATGTCCTCCCAGCATTCCTTCAGTTTCTAACAGCCAAACGTACAATTAGGCTGCTGCTGCTGGCCACTTTTAAACAGCAATTGGAGCTTGGATTAGGTGACGATGCTGATGGATGAGTTTGAGAATTATGTTTGGTCTTGTTAGTGGGGTTGGTTTGTTGATTACAGCACAAAAACATCTTAAATACGCCTCAAGCAAACTCTCTGCAGAAGGAAAGCTGAAAAAGAGCCTCTCATTTGACTAGAATAATGTGTGTTTTCGCAGACCACATAAATGAAACCGAGCGATGTTTTTCGGAGAACTAGCATACGGTGGTGCTACGCAGGGGTCAAGCGTAGCTGTTCTTTTTGTTGTGGCCATCTCAAGTGGAGCCCTGGCCCTAAACACATGCCCCCTTTGTGGGGCACACGTGCATATCCCTCTTCTTCGCCCCACCTTCCCCTCGCTGTTGGATGAAGGCACAAATGCAGAAGAAGTGGGTGTGGATTAAGGTGGGGGGTCAGGCTTGCCAAGCCAAGCAGACCCCTCTTGCTTGAGCAAGTTTTAATTTGTGGAGACTCCGAGATGCTGCAGTGCCAGTGAACTCGTTCACCTCACACACACACACACACACACACACACACACACACACATGAACAAACATGTGCCTGCAGATTTGTTTTGTCGTTGTGTCTGCGCTCACCTCTTTGATTGATCATTTCATAAGCCACTCAGCCAGCCTGGAATGAAGCTCCGTTGGGTTCGTTTTGATTGGTTTCTGTGTGTGTGTGTGTGTGCTTGCTTGCTTTTGTCACAGGGGGCTGTTTTCCAAAGCTACAAAGGAATTCTACAAAAATCTCTCCTTATGGAACTAATAAAGTTTCAAACCAGCTTAGCATTCCAGGAGTCTATAATACTGTAAAAGCACGCTGAGAGGGTGGGATAATGTCCTCACCACGTCAAGTTTTCAGAACGGTAACAACAACTTGCTCTGACTAAACTGATGCAAAACAAAACTAGATCCGCTCCATTTATAAACAACCAAGCAACAAGCTTATGGTAATGGGAGCGGTCTGGTTTTGAATTGCGCGTTCAATATATATAAAAATAATAATAAATTCTATAGATTCTACCTTTCAGTGACAAGTGTAAAATGCAAACACTTTGTTAATGTTAAATGTGCCTTAAACATGTTAAATTAGACATTTTTAATGTTACAAAAGATTTCGGTTTCATAATTTCATAAATGCTGTTATTTTAAAGTTTACACAAAAATATTAAGTAGAGCACATCAGTTTTGAACATTGATAATAATAAGAAATGCTTCTTGAGTACCAAATCAGCATATCAGAATGATTTCTGAAGGATCATGTAACACTAAAGACTAAAGTAATGGCAGTGTAATGAAAATTCAGCTTTGCCATCACAGGAATAAGTTATATTTTTAAAATAAATTAAAACAGCAAACAGTTCTTTTAAATTATAATATTTCACCATGTTAGTGTTTTACTGTATTTTTATTTATTTATTTATTTTTGGTCAAATAAATGCAATGTTAGTTAGCAAAAGAGACTTCTTCCATAAAAAAAAACAAAAAACAATTTGAACAATTTTTTTTTGTTTTGTTATTTTGCCTTTTATATGTAAATTATGTCTGTATGTTAAAATACTTTCTCATACTACAATTCAATTATAAACCATTAAACCATATTTTACAACTCAGTTTGTACTTTACAAATTCGGGTGGACAGAGAGGTACTCTTTGCTGTCCCTGTCTCCCTCCTGAATGTACATCTCTCTCAGGCTGTGGCGATATCGCATTTGTTTGAAGCACAGCGAGAGATAGAGAGAGGGAGGGAGAGAGGGAGAGACAGCAGAGGTTGTCAGTGATGCAAACAACTTGTCTGTTTATCAGAGCATGTGTGTAATTGCTCACAGAAAGAGACACTTTGAAAAGCCTGAGATGAAAAGGAAGGATAGAAAAATAGGAAAACAAAACCAGCCCCCCCTCATCTCCCATTGGCTGTGATCCTTGGTCTATAAATCCCAATGCCAGCAGCTGGAGACGAAGCGACGAGAGTTAGAGAGAGAATGACGGGAAAAAAAGAAACAATTAATTGCCTGCGTTAACGCGCTAATTTTGACAGAACTAATATATAGTCAGTGCTGTCAAAATTAGTGTTCATGAATTTTTTTTATTTATATATATATATATATATATATATGTATATGTATATATATATATGTATATGTATATGTGGAAGCGTTACTGTGTCGTGATTTACAGTACCTGTACTGTACATTCATCTGGCTGTATACAGGACCTAATTTATTCCCAATAGCTTGATTTCTTTCTGTTTCTGGCTTTGATTAAGCATTGTACTCTATTCTCTGTTGCCTTTTCTCTGTATTCATGGGATGAATGACCAGATTATAGGCTGTATATCATCACAATTCAGGCTTTGTCCGCAGAGCCAAATTTGCTGGTAGAAAGTGTATTCTCTGGATCTGGTGCCAGTGTTGGCCTGTTGAGGCTACTGTCAAGTTGCACTTGTATTTGGTCTGTGTTTCTTTAACATTTTCTCTGCATTTTTATGTCAAGGGCTGCAGGATTTTAAATTAGGTTTTATTTGTATCTTATGTTATTTTCAATTTGTCATACTAAATTAGTTTACTTATCTTTAGTTTTTAGAATTGTGATGGTAGTGTGTTTTGTGTTTTACTATAGTTTGTAGTTTTAGCTTTCTTAACTTTGTTTACTTTTAGGTTCTTCGTTGTATTTAAGATTTTTAAAGATTCTTTGATACATTTACTTATAAATATGAATGTAATTGAGGTGTTTCAGTGTATATTTTATCTTTAGCATTTATCAAAAACTGATATAAAAATAGTGTTTGTTCTGTTTCAATTAGTTAGCATAATTTAGTTTCCAATATTTCACTTCCAATATTTTTATTTGATTTCAGTTAACAATGTGTATTGTTAATTGAACATACCTGTACATTTTATTATTCAGTTTCATTTACAATAACTGTGACGTTATTATTGTAAATAATATAATCTCACAAAGAGCGAGACATGAGCCATCTCCGCTGTGCCCTTGAACAAGACACTAAGGATACACAAGGGGATTGCGCTTGTAATAAGTTCATGGTTATGTCCTGTGGAAACAATGACTGAAGGTCACAGACACTAACTCCACCAGTCCTGATTGTGTTGTTATAGGTTAAAATTTTAATATTTCATTTAATTCACGATGGCAATGCAGGAAAGACTTAGGAAGAAAGTCTTGTGTAATCAGACTGAAAAGTAATGAACATAGGAAGAGGTTGGACTCGATACCAAAACAAATGTTTACAAGAACCAGATACCCAGTTATTTTGAGTGTTGAATTTGATATTGGTTTGATGAGACGCCATGCAGAGATACTGATGCAGGACAAGGAGAAAATTACAAAGGAGAGTTAGCCTGAGCTCCTGGTTTATCATTAGCACCCCTCTGCTCTTCAGCAGACATGTGTCCTTCTGGAGGAAGCCAGATGATAAAGCACACAAGCTGCTGTTGTGTTTACCATGCCATGAATTTGTGACATTGATATAGTAAGTTAAAAGGAAATCGCACAACAGAGGTCTTAGGGCAAAAATATAACAGAAAAGTGACATGGTAAAAAAAGGTATTTCAAATGTGTGTATAATATTATAGAAATAATTTCACCCCAAAATGAAAATGGAAGATTTAAGGCCATAGCACACTGAGTCTGAAATTTTCGTCCGTAATTTTTCGCACGTTGAAAAACACGACCTCACGTTGTGTCAATCACATTTACACACTGCCTCCAAAACTTTGTCCGTCATAAAAACAACTTGGATTGGTTTCAATCTTCTGAGATTTTTGCATCCGTAGCAAGCATTTTGAGAAGTGTTTTGACAATTCAGAGCCACCGTACAAGCGGACGCCAAAATCCAGAATGGCGATTGTCAAGTCCATCCACTTCGTCTCGCAGCACAAAGCACCGTAAAGATCCTTGCACACTGAATTCTGCCCACTGAGTTGGTGGTCTTCTTTTTAATATGTGGCTCTAGTATCGCTAGCAAAGCATCAAACGGAGCCACTGACATCCTGAAGTAAACTTTGAATCGCCTGTGATAATCCTGCTGCTCCTTAATAAGGAGGGGGAACTCTCCATCCTCTCTATATCTCAATATTGAATGGACCCAATATTTCCTCTCTTTTTCTCTTTTTAAGAAGCGAGAGGACAACAAAATCATCCTCACTGCTTGAAGACTCTATTTAGTACTGTTTTGCATATTTTATTTTATTTTGCAAGGGATTAATTAATACGCATCGGACTCGGGCTACGTCCACATGAAGCCAGAGCTTTCCCTATCCGATCTTTTTTTTCACCTCGTCTCAAGAAATATCTGCGTCCACACGAAACCATGAAACCGACACAAAACGGTGTAGTATACATGCCAGACCAGTATGTGGCGCTGTAATTCTGCCACAGAGATACACTAAAAACGGAGAAGAAGATTTGGACTAAAAGCATAAACCTTGCGCGCGGTATACAAACGAACATGGAACAATACATTTATTAATCTGTGTTGATGTTAGTTAATAAAAAGACAATCATTGAGTGTTTGTTCATGTTTTTGTTGCTGTTACATGACGTAGTTGTGTCTGACTAGGGGCGAGACGTGGGCTGATGACGTCATAATTTCAGAAAATATACGGAGTCGCTGTCCACACAAAAATGCAAGGGCGGCGTTTTCAGATTTATCCACTCTGGGACCCGGTTTAAAAAAATATCGGTTTCACTCTCTCAAAACGCTGGATCCATCTGGACGAAACGCCTATACGATACAAAATGTATGCGTATACAGCTAAAGGCATCTCCATGTGGACTGGGCCTAAGTGTGCAAGGTTTCTGTGTGTGACGAATTTTTAGGATGACGAATACGAAAAAACGCATACGAAATTTTCGGACTCGGTGTGCAAGGACCTTTAGTCTTTTCTTACATAAAGCTATTGTATTCCATTACATTTACATTCACGTTTTTGTCAAGATGCTTTTATCCAATGTGACTCATAGTATAAATTTGATCAGTTGACCTTTTTAGAGGTGAACAGGCTAAATAACTGTCTACCATTGTTGTGTAAAAAGGGCAACATGGATATACTGCAAAATTTCTTTTTATATTCCACAAAGCAAAAAATAGGAAATCTAATGGGGTTAAATTAATAAATGATGACCGTTTTCGTTTAGTTTTTATTGAAAAAAAGAGTATAGTATTTATAGTATTTTCATATGTCATCTGAAGGCGTATTTCCTCTTTTGTTAATGCAGAAGTCTGACTTTTCAGTGATCTTTTGTGCTTGAAAAGCAGAAGAGCACAGGATGGTGACGTGGGTTATTAAATGTGTCATTCTTGAGCTGTGAGAGCTTGCAGGCAGGTGAGTTTGGTGCAGGTTCAACAGGAGATAAGGAAAGGCATGTAGTCATTAAAAGGCTTCAGGTGTGGCTGGCGCTCCACACACCCGGCTGTCAGCCCATGGGCGCAATGGGCTGCTGTGGAATTTGCCTTCAAGTTGCTGGACTGGGTTGTTTTTTTTGCAGCTTCCAAACACATACTGGTACACCATGGAGAAAAACGTGGGATGGCACGTGCACAATTTTATTGATTTCTGCTTGATTTATTATTTAATTATTTTCTTGTAAACAGTATATATTTCTTTATTTTATTTCATGGAACACAAAAGGAGATGTTTAACAGAATGTCCAAACAGCTGTACTTGTATGGAAAAGAGCATGGACATTCTGCCAAACATCTTCTATTGTTTTTGTCTGGATTTGGAATGACATGAGGCTGAGTAAATTATGTCAGACTTCATTTCTGGTTGAAATATCCTTTAAGCGAGATCTGCTTGTCTGTGCACACAGTGTAATCTCACTGTGGTGTCAAAAGTTAAGTAATTTCGCTCGATCGGTATCTTTGATTGATGGATCATACTCCCACTCTCTCTCTCTAAACCTCTGCTCCTGTAGCAGCCTGTTGTTAGCAGGTCTCGTTTATATGAGATGGATTGAACTGACATTGTTGATCCTGTTGTTGAATTTCTCTTTCACCACCTGTTCCTATTTCTATTATAGACAGATAACAAATGACTCACTGCTGATTGAGAATGAACAGTCCTATATATAAAAGAACGGATGGACTCTGCTGTACATGCGGTGAGTGAGACTATCCGTTCATTGTGGAGCTGTTGTTGTTTATTGGCACCTGAGGAGGATTTTTTCACAAGGTGTGACTGCAGATGGTTTTTTTTCTTCACATGGCTTGGTGCCAGTGTAAACCATGATAAATTTGATAAACTGTGACTTTATTTAGTTTTAGGAATTACAGCCAACATTGACAAACAGGAGTTCATACAGGGCTCAATAATAATGATGACCCAGTGACCTGTCAACTACATCTTGCACATGTTGTGTATGATGTTTTTGTGCTTCATAAACATAAACCTTTGGTTTTTTGCAATGTGCTGAATGTTGTTGTTAATTCTTTTGATTTAACACTATTAAGCTGGCTCATGTTGCAGAAATTTTGTGGTAGTCTAGGTTGAAAATTTCAAATAAAATTAATAAAAAAATAAATAAAGAAATAAAGAAATATAAAAAATAATAAAATTATAAATAAATTAATAATTAGAAATATAAATTATAATTTATAAAATGAATACAGCATATTATATCGTGAATTTAAATATATTAATTCATATAAAAATCCATATTTTGCAAAGAAAATATGTTTAATATGTAAACATTTATTTTTGTTTTTTTTATATTGTAAATATATTTAAATTTAAATTTTAACATCCATTATATAATATTAAGTTAACATTCTTGTTTTGTTGCGTGGCTACTGAAAATATTAGCAGGCCATGTACAAATACGAGCTACTAGCCTGAAAATAAAATAAGAAAAGTCCTTATTGTTGCATAATTCTGGCACTGTTCTGTTTGATGGAATATAATCAATCTTTTTAGGTCTAACTCAAAGCCTGTCATTTAGCTGATATTTGACAAGGAGGGTTTAGGTGTGGTTATTCTAGCTGGATAATTTGTTGGAAAATTCATCTGTGGTTCAACTGACAAGCCAAGCCATGGATGAAAGACACGTGCTGCTGCTTGTGCTTTCAGGTAGCTCACTGTCTTCTATTAAGACAGACAGAGGCCTTTGTTTGAGCATAATTTCCACATGTACGCCCATCTGACAGTCAATGGCGTCAGTATTTGTGCTGGTGGGATACATGAAGTTAGTGTGAACAGATCTGTGAATGAGCTCCGCCTCTTCTCTGTGCATTTTACAGAAACCTAAAGAATACAAGGAAGATCCTTTTTCCGACACCCTATTAAAAGAGCTCTTGTAAGCGATCTGTGTGTATGTATGGGTGGATGGATGAGTATGTGTACAGTATGTGTGTGCCTGTTCAGTTAAGCCATTGATTGCAAAGCATGAATGAATCCGTAGATGCTCCAGGCGGTGAGCAGGTTTCAGGCTTTAAACAGACTCCCAGAGGAGATGCTGGTCTGCTTTAAAGTGAGTGCAGCTAAACAGTCACAGTAAGAGACACAAACACTGATTCTCTGGTTTTATTTTGATAGGGAAAAGGGCTGGGCGATAAAGCTGACAAATACATATATAGCGGTACTTTTCGACCTTTATACACCATTCAATGTGTATATACATTATTAACAGTGTTAAAATTATTAACAGTGGTAATAACAAAGTTATTAGTAGATATATGTCTATGTCTATAGTATACATATATACATGTACATATATATATATATATATATATATATATATATACAGTTATTTCTATCATTTGCTGTAGTGTGTCAGTCAGAAATATCAGTTTACATTTCCAAACATTAATTTTGCCATTAATTGTAATAATTCAATGAGATTTTTGTTTGCACAAGGAGTTTGACAACAGCCAGTGCTCCACACAGAGATCTGATCTCATTATCATCAGTCTGTCTGGAATGACATGAAGAAACAGAACAAACTGAGACAGACTAAATCCAGAAGAACTGTGGCAACGTCTCCAAGATGCTTCAAGAAACCTACCTGCAAAACTATGCGCAAGTGCACCTAGGGCAAAAGCTGCTATAATCGCAAAGGATGGTCACAGCAAATGTTGATTTAATTTAGTTAATAGAAGTTAATTGATAAAGAAAATCTATTTATGACATTATTTTTGACAGCATCCTCATTTTACAGCATTTTTACACAAGTGTCTAAAACTTTTAACAGTACTGTAGCATTGCAGGTAGGTTTTTTGAAGCATCTTGGAGACGTATATACAGTATATATGAATTAATAAACATATAATATATAATACACCATGATGAAGTTGCACAAGAATCATTTTTGTTTGTTAGTTCATCAGGGATGGGCATAAACCATCCTCGGGGGGAATCTGTGTTTGTCATAAACACCTCCACGTCATTCTGAGTCACAGGTGTTTTTCTTTACTTCTTATTGTTAGTCTCTGTATAATGATACAGTGTAGTTGCCTGAAGTGTCGCTCTCGCGCTCCTTCTGTTTCTGAGATGCTGGAGAGAGTCTCTGGCCCCCTTCTGGCCGACCCCGGTACTGCTCCCCTTCTGTCCAGCCGAGTGTGTGTGAGGTCTCAGTCTACAGGGAGACAAAGGGCATATTTTTCAGTTTGGAGGCCCTGCAGTGGGCTTGGGCGCAGTGATGCTGCATTGCCTTGTCAGTGTCACAGTTGAGAGAGAGAAGGCAACCAGGGGCTGGGGTAAAGAGGAGGGGAGGGAAGGGGGATCACTCCATGCTTTTTCAGTGCTCCTATGTTTCCCCTAGCTGTGTTCGTGGCACAACATTGCACAATGGGGGCTTTTGTTTGTTGGGGGCTGGAAGCGGAGGCTATTCTGTTTCAATAATTTCTGGAAGTCCTGTGTTTGCGATGTGGTGGGGGCTTAATGCTTTCCTGTGGCTGTCTGTTGTTCCCTCTCTCTCCATTTATTCAGTCTTTCTCTGTTTTTAGCCTCTCACCATTTCTCTTGCTCCATCTCTCTTTCAGTCTTTATGTTGCTTCTCACTTGTCTGCCTCCTCCTTGCCTTAAAGGGATAGTTCACCCCAAAAAAAAAAGATTCTGCCATAAATACTCACCCTCATATTGTTCGAAACCTGTTTGAATTTCTTTATAGAGCGCTGCAGTGATGACGTACTTTTGTAGGCCAACCCAGAACCCTGATTCCCTCAACAATAACACAATAGGATTTTTCTATTGTTTTTTTTAAATATTGGAGAAAATAAGCAAAAGTTTATGATTCATACATGTTTGTTTATCATGATAATCTTCACAAATTAACTCAACTTTTATGATTTTGAAGCCTAAATACACAAAGTCAAAAACTAAATGTAGGCTTTAAGCAAACTACAGTTGTATGACTTTAACATCACCACCATTAAACTTCCGACAACTCTTTCAGTCTTTATTTTCAAAACATTTTTCCTAAACGTTTGAGTTTGAATAGTTTGATTAGTGCGATTATAAACACAAAGAGGCTGTGAATGTGGACTAGTGAGTAGATGAGTTTATCTTTTCGGTGTGATGACGTTAAAAACCTCTCTAGTTCCATTTAGGCCTAGCTAGCAACCGCCTTTTTCAAGACAAGTAAAAGATTTTTAAAAAGCACAAGTGGGTATTACAGATACATTTTATGCCATAGAATAAAATGTGAAAGCATCTTGAGCTTGTGTAAACCACAGACCATATTTCAGGCGTTTAACCAAAAACGCATTCAGAGACGACTTTAAGATGATGGAACGGAAGTGCTAAAATGCTAACTTGTTTCCTGGTTTTGGTCTACAAAAATATGTCATCCTTGCAGCACTCTATTCTGTGAAACACAAAAGAAAGAATTTTGAAAAGTGCCACTTCATGCTACATCAACAAATGGGCACTGTCTTTCTTTTCAAGTTTTCAAGCTAAAAAAGGACAAAAAGCACCAAAGCACAATAAAATAGGTCCATATTACTCTATATTCCAAGTAACAAAAGAATGATTCCTTAAAGGGACAGTTCACCCAAAAATGACCCTTCAAGTCGTTCACCCTCATGTCGTTCCAAACCTGTAAGATATTTTTGAAATCCAAGAGCTTTCTGACCCTGCATAGACAGCTACCACCTTCAAGGCCCAGAAAGGTTGTAAGCTACGGGAGCTACGAAAATACTTTTTGTGCGCAAAGAAAACAAAAATAACGACGTATTCAACAAATTCTTCTCTTCACTGTCAGTCTTCGATGCGTGTTTACAAGAGTACCGTGACGCATGCGTGTGGTGCTGCTGACGCAGGAGCCGTCATAGGAGCCGAATTGTTGAATAAAGTCGTTATTTTTGTTTTCTTTGCGCACAAAAATATTCTCATATCTTCATAAAATTACGTTTGAGCCACTGGTATCACATGGACTATTTTAATGATGTCCTTACTACCTTTCTGGGCCTTGAACATGTCAGTTGTGTTGCTGTCTATGCAGGGTCAGAAAGCTCTTGGATTTCATCAAAAATATCTTAATTTGTGTTCAGAAGATGAATGAAGGTCTTACGGGTTTGTAACGAAATGAGGGTGAGTAATGAAAGACAGAATGTTTATTTTTTGAGTGAACTATCCCTTTAATTAATTAGATATCACTCTCATGGACATGCAAAGGAGAACCAGGGCAGATGTCAAGATTTTGTAGCCTAAATGTTGGCCTGTTCCTCACACAGATGCTATCAAATGACTTCAGAAGACTTTTCTTTTTGAAGCTTGAAACCTTCAGTCCCCATTTATTGCAATTGTGTGGAAAAGAACAACCGACGCAGCCTTCAGAATATCTCCCATTGTGTTCCACAGAAGAAAGAAAGTCAAACAGGTTTTCAATGACATGAGGATGAGCAAATGCAACTGTATGTGTGCAGACTGGACATGAGACGAGAAGTGAAGAGGTGCAGTGGCCATCTGCCCTGCTCTGCTTTTCCGCATCCATCCCATGCCCCCTACGAGCAGCCGTGTGCTTCTAACCTCTTGATTCCTCCTGTCGTGCTCCGAGCACATTTCACCTCTTCCCTACGCAGAGCTCTCGCAAAAGCTCCTCCTTAATCTGACTAAGGGCTAATCTGTTTTGGGATGGAAATGCAACTGTATGTGTGCAGACTGGAAATGAGACGAAAAGTGAAGAGGTGCAGTGGCCATCTGCCCTGCTCTGCTTTTCCGCATCCATCCCACGCCCCCTACGAGCAGCCGCGTGCTTCTAACCCCTTGATTCCTCCTGTCGTGCTCCGAGCACATTTCACCTCTTCCCTACGCAGAGCTCTCGCAAAAGCTCCTCCTTAATCTGACTAAGGGCTAATCTGTTTTGGGATGGGGGGGCCAGACGAGGCTTAGAGCCACCAGACTGGCTGACTCATTCTGTCAAACACCCGCCTTCCCTCCATCCATCCATCTATCCATCATCCTGCCGGCACTGCCATACAAGAGACACCTGTCTGCTATAGAGATCAGTGCTGCCAGCGGTGGAGGCCTGTCTAAATCACCCAATGATCACCTCTCTCTCTCTTCCAGTACATGTCACACTATGGCTGGAGGTGTATTTGAATGATTTTGGTAAAGAACAATCTGTATCTTACAGGATTTGGTTTGATTTCTGCTGTGCTTATTAAGTTAGCCTTTCGATTTCCCTTGTGTCTTGTGGTTTATGGCCCCTGTGCTGACTCTGACATTAGAATGAGTGGAAAAAAAGAGAGTGATATTGAGAGAGAGAGAGAAGTAAACAAACTCTGAAAAGAGGAGGTGAAAGAGGAGAATAGAATAATGATGTCACCGTCAGCCAATGAGCGGCGTGCACCAGAGAGCATTCAAGGGCTGTCAGCTGTCCTGTTCCATCCTCATCACAGTACACACACACACACAGTGGCTGTGTTTGGAATGGAATACTAACTGCACAGTATGCACTGCATACTTTAAAAAAAAACCAAATAAATAAATACAATTTAAAACAGGGGAACAGTTGCCATTATGTAACATTAACCATTTCAAACAGTAGTATGCTGCGGTGTCACATGATTGCATAATGTTACATGTGTGTGGTGTCTAGGTTTTTTTTTAAATGTAATTTTGTGTAACATGTTTTAACTTAGCCTACATAGGGCAAGCGGTTTGGAAAAAGGATGGAAGGATGTTTTAATTTTTGGTAGTCTGATCAAATAATGAGTCAAAATAGAGATAAAAATTCACAAACGTAATAACTTCCAGTTCATTCATTACACTAGAAATTGAAAGTCAGTTGAAACTTGGGGTCAGTAAGATGTTTTAAAATGTTTTAAAAGTCTCAAAGCTGCATTTATTTGATCAAAAATACAGTATAACTGTAATACTGTGAAATATTATTTATGATTTCCCTACAGAGCACAAGCCCTAAAACTACATGCCTAACTTATGAATTGTATTACAATTGAGCACAAATCAGTTTCAGATATTAAATATTGAGTGTTAAAACCATTTCAAACAGTAGTATGCTGCGGTGTCACATGATTGCATAATGTTACATGTGTGTGGTGTCTAGGTTTTTTTTTTTAATGTAATTTTGTGTAACATGTTTTAACTTAGCCTACATAGGGCAAGCAGTTTGGAAAAAGGATGGAAGGATGTTTTAATTTTTGGTAGTCTGATCAAATAATGAGTCAAAATAGAGATAAAAATTCACAAACGTAATAACTTCCAGTTCATTCATTACACTAGAAATTGAAAGTCAGTTGAAACTTGGGGTCAGTAAGATGTTTTAAAATGTTTTAAAAGTCTCAAAGCTGCATTTATACTACATGCCTAACTTGTGAATTGTATTACAATTGAGCACAAATCAGTTTCAGATATTAAATATTGAGTGTTAAAGATGAATTAAATGCTACAAACATGCCGTGTATAAGAAACAATATGACGAGGACTGAACAGGACATGATGAGGATTTCATTATTTGTGTTTTCGACAGATTCAGTGAGAGGGTTTGACATACAGCGTGATTCATCCAGACCATAAACACTACCATTTTTTTCACACTCAGCTGCACGTGTAACCGCATTGCCTTATTTAGCCGTGAAGTTAATGAGGACAATATATTACGAGGCCCATTGTTTACCACAGTAAAACAGCTGCTTAGTGTAATCAAATCTTTTTAATCCGAACTGTAAGCCTTATGGAGTAGTTCACAGTCCTCCGTAACAACAGGGGGCAATAACAGAGTATTGCAAACAGTTTTTCTGCTGTTTATATTGGTTTGTGTGTGCGGATGAATCTTATTTCGACCCATAATCGAAAGAGAAAAAAGGAATTATATTGTGCATACAAAAATAAATAATTTTATGGTGATTGAGTTTTCTTTGTGAATTAAAATTCATTAAAAAAGTGAATTATTCTCTTTCTATTTTTATCCCTATAATGCAAAAATAAAAATCTTTACATTATAATTACTTTAATGTAGACAAAATAAAATAGTATTCAAATCTAAGTGTTTATACATCATAGTAGTTTTTGTACGACCTTTTATTCTAATTTAAATAAAGCAATAATTTGTAAAAATAAATAATAATAATAATTAATTAATAGTAATAATAATAATAATAATTATTATTATTATCATCATCTGATTTTCTGGACACATTTGAGATGTGCCAAAGTTGTCGTTCAGATATCAAAGATATCTGTTTGACATGTATACACTCATAAGCACTTATAAATATAATATCTACCTTAATTGTTGATATTGTACCGTCTATGACATGAATACAGATAACATTTTAGCATAATGTAAGCTTTTTTTAGGAGAGTGTTACGAGGCAAAATAAGATCGCTTTTTCGGCTTTGATGTGAAATTGGGCCTGTGGCATTTTAGCTCTGGGTTTGAACCCATGGATCTGTGTCCCACTTATCAATAAAGACAGAATCTCATCAGTCCATTTCACATGAAAGCACAGAAAAACAAAGCTCTGAAAGGAAGAGGAGAGGTCGAGCTTGCTCAGCTCACTAAAGCCAGCTGCTGCCTCTGAGGGTGATTGTGCCGCGGGTCTTGTCCCTCTCCGAGAACGAAAACGGGCCACACACACAACCTCTCTGCTCCTCTCCCAAAATAAATAAAGAAGCAGAGGAGTCTGTATATATGTGTGTGTGTGTGTGTGGTGCCAGATGATGAATAAGTAGCCACCAGTCGCCCTCTTCAAGTCAGGGACGCTAGCCAGAGCAGCAGCAGAGGCACGCACGCTATGTGACGACCCAAAACTAGACAAGGCGAGACGGAGGCAGGCAGCACCGCAGAGAAATGTAGCGGTCTGTCAGCATGTTTTTCATGAGGAAAAGCAACAGAGGATGTTCGTTCCAAAAAAAGAGTGCAGAGGATGTTCGATCACACAAAGTCTGCAAAAAAAAATTAAGCGAAATGAAACTAGAGAAAATAGAGATGCATGATATGTCTGTATCTTTTTGATGCATGCATAATAAATTCATATAATTTATAATTCATACTTAATTTAATTTATTTCATTTTTTTTATTTTTGTCTGATGAAGAGCATGTGTGCTCAAAACATCCACCTATGTGTGATAGTCTGTTATTACATTTTTGAATTTTTGGAGGCTAGGTGTGCCGACATTTGTTGACATGTTTTCATTTTTACATTTTTACATTTAATTTTCACATTTAAATTGATGCCACTATTAAATGTAAATCTTTAGCAAATCATGTACATCATACATGTAGCATTTAAAAGAATTCATTAATTTTTTTTACATTTTTATTTAGAAAAATTAATAATGGTTTATTTTAAATTAGTTTAGGCAAAAATAGCAAAAACTGTATAAATACTATGCATTTTAATCAATTAATTTTGAGTAATTGGCCGTGAAAATAATTATCAGCTGGTTCGAATTTATTTATTGGCTATTCTATATCATAAAATGAAAACTAAACTATCATTTCTGAAATTAATTCAAAGTAAACTGAAATGTAAAGTGAATTTATAAGTAGCAAATAAAGTAAAATAAGAACAAAATTGAAAATCCAACAACAGTAATAATCTAAATTTTGGCCTTTGGTCTCGTAATATTTTAACCAATTTTTCTCTTCCCTTTTGTTTTTCACTCTTTCATATTCCCTCATGCTTGTGCACATTACATGCTCTCTGTTTGTTATTTGGAGATTTGCTATCCACCATCTGTCAGATTAGCAGGTTGCTAATGACCTTGTCAGTTTTTGAGGGTAAAGCTGCTGCATCATTTAATCTAGGTTCAAGGAAGGGCCGCTATATGACTGCCGCTGACATCCGCTTTAAATGGCAGGCCAAATATTTATGCGCTCAACGCTGGATTACTGTCTCCTTCAAGTAAACATAAAATGTAGATGTGGCGTTTTGACTCCAGATGTTGTGCTAGAGAAATGTGTGTGTGTTCATCATGCCAGGATGAAGAGTGTGCCAGCGGTATTGAAGCTGTTCTGCAAAGCTACTGATGTCCGTAGAAACAGGGCTTGACAGAAACGATCCGTTGAACTCAAGGACTCCTGATTGAGCCTGAGAGGAGACAAGCCTGTCGCTGTGACTGCACATGAGGGAATATTTCACTTAATGATGAAAACCCTGTCATTTATTCAACTTCATGTCATTCCAAACCTGTATGACTTGATTTCACCCATAAAACACAAAAGCAGAAGTTAAGCAGAATGTTCATGCTGCTCTTTTCCATAGAATGAAAGTGAATAGCGACCAAATGGAGTTATTCTGCGTTTTACGCCTTAATATTTGTGAGCACTCGTATATTATTACGAATAAATGAGTGTTGTTTTCAGTGAACTAGGTGTGTGTGTGTGTTTCTCTGTATGAGAGTGTGTTGATTTGTGAAGTGAGTCTGTGGCTCCCGGACAGCAGTGGGGTATTTTCTAACCCCCCATCAGCCAGGCAGCGAGCAGGCGCAGGGCTGCCAGGAAACACAGCACATTTAATGAAGCAAATCTGGGAAGTCAAGTATTTTTAGCAAACTCTTGCGCTGAGAGGAAACACCTCCAAAAGCAGTGGAAAACCAAAATAAAACGTCTCGCCTCCCCCTCTTATTGAATCAGCCAGACTGTGGTGGCCCATGTCTGTTCGATTTTCGAGAACTGCCTGGTTTGTAGGAACCTAGCGTGACGCTGGCACCGAACACAGTCTGGGTGCGTGTTTGTATAAAACTAAATAGACTAGAGCTGTACTTAAAAAGAGAGAAATTGGCTATCTGGGTAAGTCTGAAGACTATTTTTTAATATTTAATTGTAATCATTTACTTTTGAAGCTAATTTTAAATGAAACGTATGAATTAAATTGAATTAAATTAATTAAATGTTATATTTTATCTATACGTTTATATATCTGTATTTTGATCTAACTTGAAATAGGCCTACATGTTGCTTAATGTTTTTTGTTTTTTTTACTTTTCACTCGTTTGTTTTTTTTACTAAAAAAGTGTACATTTTACACAAAATAAAATACTTTTTGGCCCATTTTGTAGTCTTTGTGTTGAATTCAATATAAAGTACAATATAAAAACATGTATGTACACAAGTGCACTGTATCAAATATTAATTATTGTAATTAAATTAATTACACAGTAGTTAAAAACACTTAATTTAATGCGTCATCACAAAAACAAATTCTGCAATTTTGTGATGATGTATTTCATCCCATATATGGAGTTATATATGGAGAATTTTTGGCATGTGTTTGTTTTACTACACTGCCCAAAGTGAGGGTGACTAGAAACGTTTTGTCACTCCTTTTCTCGCTCTCTCTCACACACATTATTCCTCTTTCTGTTTTTTTTTTTTCCTGTAGGTGAGCGAGTGTATGTTGTTTGTGTAAACTAGATGGCGGGAGAGAGAGACATGGGATTTTTATGCATACTTCCATACAAGATGGTTTAATGACTCTCACATTTCTTGCTCACGCTGTAGCTCACAAACCCAGGGATATTAGCAAGTGGGACAGATATTTTGATTATATGATTTTGTCTGTTTCTTTCCATTGTTTTGTTTCCTGCTCAAGAAACAGATGGCACCTATCTGCAGTGACCTGTTTGCAGAGGCAGGCGTGCTTCTATTGGTTTTACCCGCCTGGGTCATGAGCCTTGTGGGATTGAGTGGAGGAAACATCCACCTCTCTGTGTGTACTGTTGTGGTTATGCCGAGTGTCTATGATCCCAAGTGGGATTGTTTTTCCGGATAAGGATGTGGCTTGATGGAGCCAGGGGTCCAACCGCAGGTCTGCTTAGGGTCCTGTGGCAGTGGAGAGCAAGGCTAACAGTCTGCGCCTGTCAGTGGTAACCTGAGAGTGTTAAAGTGCACATGCTTATACACACGTACGTGCTCATGGTGCTCATACATACAGGCACACAATCATACTCAATCATATATTGGACATTGCTATCGCATTTATACATGCCTTTGGAATGAGTCTGATTGTGTCTTTTAAATGGTTCAATTTTGTGTTTGATAAATCAGATGATCTATCAGCTAATGTTAAGTCATTGATAACAGAACAGAAATGTTTTTGTTACGTTACTTTTGGTTTAAGTCAAATGAAAGTCCAGAACAAAAGTAAAAAACAATATCTGGCTGCTTTGACAAAGGTGTACATATAATGTTTTCCACTTCTGTTTGTTTTAAATATGAATTATAATGGATTATTATTAATTATAATAGTAATTATTAATTATAATTAATACATATTATGATTGCTTAAAATTAACAAATTCCAAAACAAAAGTAAAAGTACTTTGACTGTTTTGTCTGAAAAGATAAAGCTGAAAATAAAATAGTTTCACTCCTTTTTGTTTTAAATGTTAATTATATTTAATTATAATTAATATAAAATAAATTAAATCGTCCAAAACAAAAGTAAAAACATATTTGGCTGCTTTGTCAGAGCTAAAATTGTTTTTCACTTGTGTTTGTTTTAAATATTAATTTGAATTATTATTTATTGTAGTTAATAAATATGATAATTGGTTATAATTAATATGCCATAAACTTTTGGGAAATAGTGACTTGAAAAAAATAGCTGAAAACTGGAAAACATGCATATGTAATTACCGTGGTTACAGCACCACCTCCCTCTCCCCACACCAGGGAGGACTTGTTTACCACTTTTCTACTTCAATGCATGCCAATCATTGTGGACCTCCCCCTCCCATCTCCAATTGGTCCATCTGTTCACCTCCTAGTCCCGCCTCTTCAGGACTTACTATCAAAACAGAATGAGGTAGTATGCTGGTACAATCAGACATCAGGCATCAGCCATGACTGTTGTACATATTATTATTTGTATTAGTTTGAATAATAACAAAAATTATGCATAGTGTTAGGGTTAGATATTTATTATATTATATTATATTATATTATATTATATTATATTATATTATATTATATTATATTATATTATATTGTATAGTATAGTATAGTATAGTATAGTCAGGGAACTACTGTTATTTTTACAGTAAAAAAAAAATTTCCAGTCAGATCACTTTAGGTATTCTGTCAGTCCTGTCATCCTTTACTCACCCTCAAGTTGTTCTAAATTCAAAAGAACCAAAACATGGAAACAAAAATTAAGACATTTTTAATTTATCCACGAAAGTCTATGTAATCAACATTATTTTTTTAAAAATGGTAAAAGTAATCCATATGAATGAGGGTGAGTAAATGATGCACCAAAATTAGTATTATTGTTTTTATGATTTATAATTGATTTTAATCTCAATTTGGATTTAGATATTAAAATTAATAGCTGCAGACCAAGGCACTCAGCCTATGTAAACATCCATGTACTGGTTAACACATCCATCTGCAACTTGCATGATTAGAAAATTACTGTTAATAATGATGCAAAGCACACCCATTTAAGCAATTTTTTTATTGCAAAATGTGTAATATGCGTGCTCCCAGACATGTTCTTTGCCTCAGTAAGGGCGTCTGTCTGCGCTATTGTGCTCTCCCTCAGTGGATTTGTTTTGCACCATAGAGGGGACATTCGGTAGTCTGCCTGGTCTGGGGCCTCTCGCTGGGACACGTTATCCCAAATCTAAGATTACAAACATCCCTCAGCCCTCCGTGCCTGCGTGCACGTCGAGTCTGCAGCAGCAACAGAAGCTTCAAATGCATGTATTTGCCATGTTCAGCTTCAGCGCTGCGTTTGAGTGTTATGGAATTCAAGACAGGATTGCCTTTTTTCCCTCCTCCACATGCGCATGTGCTACAGCAGAGTGACGCACAAGCATTTTTTTTCAGCTCCAGGGAACACTATTGAAGCAAGATTGTGAGCCAAGCAGCACATGATGCATTAATGAAAAAGAAATGTCTTGCATTGTTGAAACGAAACAATAAATTGTGTCTGCACTAGGGGTGTAACGGTACACAAATATGACGGTTCGGTACGTACCTCGGTTTTAACGTCACGGTTCGGTGTGATTTCGGTAAAGCAGGGGGAAAAACTTTTTTTTTTTAAATGGTTTACTGAACAAGTTATAGTTTAAATGTTCTTAGTGATAAAAATCTACCTCAGCTTATGCTTAAAACTATAGGGAGCCCTTTTACATTATAAGGTTACAATTAGGCCTAACAACTTAACCCAAACTTAAATTTAATTACTATTTATTTTTAAATAGATGATCAACACTCAACTTTAAAAAATAAAAAAATAAATAATTGTATGCAAACATGTAAACTGCACATAATGCACGAAACGGTTCGGTACGAATACGTGTACCGTTACACCCCTAGTCTGCACCAATGAAGCAATCATGTAATTTAAGTAAAAATTTTTCCATCAGTGCCCTGAAATGTGTTTTTGTGGCTGGTGCCGAGCCCAAGAGGATTAACATTCTGCACTGAGATTACCCGTTCTGAACATTCTAGTTATTCTTCACATAGCCCACTGAGTTAAGACCCTAAGACAGAATGGCATCCAAGTGTGTCAGTGGGTTCGCCCGGGGATAATAACACTGTTTTTATTGCATTCCTCTTAAAAGATTGCGTCTATCCAGAAGATATTGCATTTAACCTTTTATATAATGAGCCCCTATGTCAATTCAGTTGCTGCTGAGGACGTCTGTGGCAGTTTGGAGCGCCGCAGCGGCTGTGTCTATGTGGTCTGAACAGTCGGCTTTCACAGACAGGGAGGAGAAGGGAGGGCTGGTCAGCTCACTGCAGAGCTGGTCAGCAAGCGGTTGTCTCCCTCATGACTGCTCAAAAGAGTCACATCAGCACCGTCACGCCACAGGGCCCTACGCAACTTTGTCGCTTCACTAAACAAGTGACCTTCACGTTTAGCGGGTTATTTCTGTGCTATTAAACATCTGCATTTGTGTTTAGATCCTCTGTGGAATTCCTTGTTAGGTAGCACAACATAGTGGACACCCACCATGCTTGGCATAGCTGGATGTAGAGACCAACAATGTGGAAATAGTTGCGGCACTCTCACCAACTATAAATAAAGACCATATCTTTGGAAAAAAATATGAAGTACTGATTGTGATGCTGTATTTTTGTTTTTCTCTTTGTTCAGTCTAGTGTTGCTTTCGTCAACGAAAATTATGACTAAATATCGTCGTCAACGAACCTTTATCTCTTTAGTCAGCCCGAGCTGTCTTCCTTTCCAGCAGAAGGCATGCATGTCTGAAATATTTCCTCATTGAGGAATTGCTGTGGAGCTTTTTTTTGTGTGTGTGTGGGATGGAAGAGCAGTTTGCCTGGGGTGCCCCCTTTTGGTGGCATTCCAAATAATGAATAACTTCCTGCTTCCACTCACTACGACTGTGTATGTAAAAGGATTAGAGAGCACTAGCGAGCCAGGAATGCTTATGTTTAGGCTTTTTAGCTCAAGCGTAATTCAATTCTTAGGTAGTTAGAGGACGATGAGATATTTAAGGAGATGTGAGTGAGTTGGTTAGGGTCGGAATTAGAGCTGGAAAGTGTGCTGCTATTAATAGGCCATAAAAGGGCCATGTGGCTATTTAAGGAAATTCAGTTCTCATTTACAGCTCCACGCTATGCCTGTTTAATGTGATATGTGTATGATAGAATATTCCTAATGCTGGAGTTACGTGATTATGATTTGAAAGGTAATTGGTTTTGCACATGATCCAACAAGCGATAAAGTTATCTCTGTAAAGTATGATCATTATTTTATCACATTATGATTTTATTTCTTCATCTCATGTACATTACGGTATCGATTCCTGGTTCATTTCTACTCTAGTTAGACATAAAAAACTGACTCTGTGTTCAGTGAGGGAATCCATTCCAAATAATGAATAACTTCCTGCTTCCACTCACTACGACTGTGTATGTAAAAGGATTAGAGAGCACTAGCGAGCCAGGAATGCTTATGTTTAGGCTTTTTAGCTCAAGCGTAATTCAATTCTTAGGTAGTTAGAGGACGATGAGATATTTAAGGAGATGTGAGTGAGTTGGTTAGGGTCGGAATTAGAGCTGGAAAGTGTGCTGCTATTAATAGGCCATAAAAGGGCCATGTGGCTATTTAAGGAAATTCAGTTCTCATTTACAGCTCCACGCTATGCCTGTTTAATGTGATATGTGTATGATAGAATATTCCTAATGCTGGAGTTACGTGATTATGATTTGAAAGGTAATTGGTTTTGCACATGATCCAACAAGCGATAAAGTTATCTCTGTAAAGTATGATCATTATTTTATCACATTATGATTTTATTTCTTCATCTCATGTACATTACGGTATCGATTCCTGGTTCATTTCTACTCTAGTTAGACATAAAAAACTGACTCTGTGTTCAGTGAGGGAATCGGTTGTGAAATCATTAATAGTTTTTTAAAGATTCACTAAGTGAGTCTGAAAGAGTTTTGAAAAGGGTTAGTTCGCCCAAAAATGAAATTTCTGTCATTAATTACTCACCCTTATGTCTTTCCAAACCCCTAAGACCTTCGCTCATCTCGTGTTCGCGAGAGTACCATGACGCATTTGTGGTACCAACACAAATGCGTCATGGTACTCTCGCAAACACGCTGAATACTTATGTGGAAGAGAAGAAATTGATGAATAAAATCATAATTTTGTTTTCTTCGCACACAAAAAGTATTCTCATAGCTTCATAAAATTAAGGTTGAACCACTGATGCCACATGGGCTATTTTAACCATGTCCTTACTACATTTATTCTGGGCCTTAAACATGGTAGTTGCATTGCTGTCTATGCAGGGTCAGAAAGCTCTGGGATTTCATAAAAATATAATAATTTGTGTTGTGAAGGTGAATGAAGGTCTTACGGGTTTGGAATGGCATAAGGGTGAGTAATTAATGACGGAAATTTCAATTTTTTTGGTGAACTAACTAACCCTTTAAGACCTGTTTGACTGTAAAACACAGCTTGTGCTCTTTTTGTTGTTGTTTCCATGCACTTTAACTTGCATATGGATGCACACAAAGTTTTCTCGACTGTCACAACTTAATCATAATGAAATATAGTGGCATATCTTTTCTTCTGTATTGTGATGTACATAAGAATGTAATGGATTATGAAAAAGCATAGAGCGGGGCCTGATGTGGGCATTGCACTCAAAATTAATATGAATTTGCTGTTGATTGTGGAGGGGCAGGGTTTAAGTAAACTACAAAATTAAACATACATGGATGAACCTTTCATAAAAAGATCTATAACAGGCTTTTACATGCATTTAAATGGCGACTCTAATTAGATTTCACAATTCACAATTTTACAAAACGTTTTGGTCAATCTGGAGCTCTGCATTACCCTAAATAGCTCCATCCACCATGGAATCTCATTGGTCCAAAATTCTGCTTCTCATAACTGTCTGTTGAACATGAGATATCTTTTGCTGTCTATGAATGTGTCACACTTTGCAGCGGTTTTGCATTTAGTGTGAATAAACACATTGCTTGTCGTCAGAAACTTGAGATATGGGAGATAAATATATGTTTTTTTTTTTATTGCTTTGCATGTGCCCTGTGGCTGTTTTGGAAGTTATTCACAATTGTTTGTTGTTTTTCTCTCACTAAACTTAGGAATTAAATGAAGGAATGTTCTAGCAGTTTCTGCAGGGTGGCTTATGATGTGGCAGAATGTGCAGAAGAATTCTAAGCATCTCAACTGGCAGGAGTAGGAAAAGTGTCTCCACCCAGGCCAATTAAGTCCCTGCTGATGTTTGTTTCACCTTGTAGACTCGAGAGTGTGTAAAATCACATCCTGGTGCTGTGGGATCACCTCAATGAACCCTTTTTTCATTTGTAAGCCTATAGGCAACTAAGTAAACATACACACTGTGATGGGAGTGAGGACAGACGCGGTAAGATTAGTATGCCTCTGAGCGGCTAAGTAAAAATACAAACAAGAAAGAAAGTGTCCTTGTGGGGGGGTG
>NW_015549852.1:36706-38590 GCF_001515605.1 Sinocyclocheilus anshuiensis
CCGTATCTTAAGGTGTGGTCATATTGACCGTTGTTCAGAGAATTTTTTCCATCAAAATCCAGTCATTTGAATAGGAATTTGGCACAAGTGTGAAAAATTTCCCCACACACATTTTGACATTTTGCAGCAGGTTCAAGTTGATAACACAAATTCGTGACAGAAAACTGCTTCATGCATCGCTATACTATCGTCAATAGACAATGGCGCTTTTTTGGTCCACTAAATATTGCCAAAATGTTGCTAGTGCGGCTGCACCTTTATTGGCTGTTTACTGGCAGTGCAATGTGGATTTATAGCTACGTGGACGGGACGCATCAGGTCTCTGCCATCAAACTCTGCCATCGTCGTGACTCCCCTCTGGACCACATGCTCTTGTCGTGATCCTGGACATAGGCCATCCATTAGAGCTGGGACGTTGTGATTTGAGGGGGGATGTGTATCCTCCATCCGCTGAAATCCTACTCATACCAACTAAACATACCATATTCATTTCACAAATAAACAAAACGGTTATATTTCCCCTGTAATGTTGTACTGCATGATGTGAGCTCATAAATAAAAAGGGGAAAATCCCATGTAGACGTTTCTTTGGCTGTGCCCCCTGAGCCTGCTAAGCGGAGTGTCAGGATTCTGTTACCGGGCGACCAGGAGTGCTGTGCCATGCGGCTTAGTTGCCTCCTCATGTTGAGCTGGTGGTGCTGGCTGCCTAGTTAGCCCTTGGAGTCCCACCTCGGGCTGCAACCCACCCAGGCAGACCTTTCAACGGTATCTGCACAGATGCTTTTCCTAGGCCTGCTGTCAGATTCCTGGACTAGAGTTCCTATTTCATGAGGCAAGCATCACTATGACTATTTCTCTGTTTCTAGCATTTCTGCCAACCCATTACTTTTTGACAAAATTTGCTGTTCTGACATTGAAATTTGTGCACATCCGAGAATAATTTTTTTTTCTTTAAAAAAAAAAACACTGAATTAGATGGATTTATCTCTGAGGGGACTGGCTGTCTTCAGAAAAGTTTTGATGGCATTTCTTTGCATCCTCCCAACGTATGCTTAACAAATAAATTTTTATAATTACAGCGCTGCTTTGTGTACAGTGGTAACTTGGGTAACCACTGTATTTCTGCTTCTGCATTTTCATTCAGCCCATCTGCCACATTTGTTCAGACCGATACAAAAAAGTATATAGAATTAAATATTAATATATTTCAATAAAACATAATAAACAAAATCATTTGCCATTTTGACTCATCCTAATTTCTTAATGGCTGAAATGCGAGGTTTTGTGTATGCTGTTTTTGTCAAAACTTGTATCATTTGAACTGTTAAGTTGATTGAATTATGATTTTATTTTAGTGTAATTTTACGGTTGATGTTACCATAGACATAGGAATTGTCTTTAAGCCACGTTTCTACCTAAACATGCAGTTCTATTCTAATATTGTAATTTTAGAATTTTTCTACTGCTGATTCCAATACAATTTTTAGAAGAATCTACAGAGTATCGACAAGTATTATTTGTATTATAAGACACAAAATATCTATAATATATTAAAATATAGGGGTGTCACAATAAATCGATTCGTGGATCGATTCTGTGATTTTCCAAATGCATCGCAATTCTGGAATCTGGAATCGGTTCTGAGCTTAGTATTTAAAAGCAGATGGCGCTCTAGGCAAGTTTTTAACCACACACTCAAATGCTTATGAAGAAGAGTGCTTGTGCATTCAACTAATAAGTAATTTAAGGCCCAATCCCAATTCTATTTTATACCCCTTCCCCTTCCCCTACCCCTCCGCCTACCCCTTCCCCTTGTCCCTTGAAACAGAGTGTCAAGGGGTAGGGGTGAAAATATTCCCCTAAGAATTGGGACACCACTCTACT
>NW_015549852.1:38766-47585 GCF_001515605.1 Sinocyclocheilus anshuiensis
CTGTTTTTTTAAGTAAACTCACTCTAAAAAGAGAAACGCACAGACTCGCATACACGCAACTTTCATCTCTCTCTCTCTCGCTCTCGCTCTCTCTCTCTCTCTCGAATTGGCAATATTTGAGAAAAGGGTTTAGCGATTTCTAATTATTGGGGGGACTAGCCCCCCTCAATGTCTACGGCGGTTATCGCCCTGATTAGACATGCAAATATGTTGTGGCACTATCGTGCAGTCTATAATGATATGACGTTAGTTAGCAAATATTAGCGATTTTTTGCAAACATTTCTTTGAGTAACATGACCGTAAATATGAACTCACGATTGAATGTAACATAAAACAAATGATTACTTTTCGTTAAAATCTTTATTAATGCCAAAAATACTTACATTTATGTGTCTTTTTGTTCGCTCGGGCAGCCATGTTGCCCCTGAAGCCAGTTTACGCTGAGATAATTCATACCCCTTTGTTTGAAGTGTGGTCCCGAAAAATCTTCGTTTGAAGGGATATCTGGGCCTTCCCCTACCCCTACCCCTCCAACCAAAAGAGAATCGAGACACCCCTACCCCTTCACGTGAACGCGCGAAACGGAGGGGTAGGGGAAAGGGGAAGGGCTAAGGGGTAGAATTGGGATTGGGCCTAAGTGGTTAAATGTACTTGCACCTTGGCTTTTATGCTTTTATGATGCGAGATTAATGTAAACAGCCCACTGTGAACACTCGTAATACGCTTCAACCTTTTCGAACTTTATGAATGATTATTATAAGTGGCGTGTGTGTAAGGAACTGAAAGCAAGCAGAGTACAGCTGTTTCTAAAGCACGCAGTGCCATCTGCTGTTAAAAACTAAGCTCAGAATCCATTCAAGAGAGAATAGCGATGCATTCGGAAAATCGCAGAATCGATTCCACAAATCAATTTATCGTGACACCCCTATTAAAATATCACCTTTTCAAAGGTAACATTGCTGATAAAAGTGTTACTTCTTAAAACAACCAGACAATTTTGAATGATTTTTTTACTGGGCAGAACAATATAATGGGCAAAACATTTCCACTTGAATACAACGCGGTTTGCGCTCTCTTGATTTCAGCCTTAGCAATGCCCTAGCAACTATCCACAACACCCTCACAATTGTTACTTGGCTGTTGATCAGAGTCAAACTATCAGCTCTCCTCTTGTGCTTTTCCCACCCTTTCTCTCACAGTATCATATTACTGACAGGGCGTGTCTCTCATTGCTCACTCAGTGCAAGTGATTCCAATGGAATGCTTATTGATCCCACATATGTCAACAGTGTACTAAGATCCCTTGACTCTTCATAGCAAACAAGTGTGTTCAATATGGCTTGTTGTTGAAAGCTTAATTTGAAACACTCTGCTATTTTTTCATGCTTTTTTGCACCGCATAAAAGTGACTTTCTCACGCTTTTAACAGAAGCTGGTCTCTCATGGAAATTGGCATATGGATCATTTGGGGTTACATCATGATGTCAGTAACCTTTCTGCGATGGAACTGATTTGTTTGTCAAGAACTGATTACAGAGAGCCTCCAAACAGACCCGTTTGTTTGTATAAAACTACAGTTCAAAGGCATTGTTTGAAAGGACAATGGACATGTTAAGACGAGATGTAGACACAATAATTACAAGGATTTCAGTAAAAAAAATTGTTTATGCCATGTTCAATACCTCTGAATATCAATCAATCTACACTCGTTTTACTTTCCCAGGCATTATGCATTGCTGTGTTTTTCATGTGTTAGGTGGAAAGAATTATGCTGTCAGGTCACAAGTACATTTACATTTTAAACACAATATTGCAAGTTCCGTTGTCTATTTTTGCTCCACCAAAATAGGTCAAAACAAAGTCAGAGAATCAACCATTGCATTTCCAAGCAACAAACAGAAGTGGTGTTTCATTCCTAAATGAATCAGTGTTTTAAAAGTGAGGAATTCACTAATGAAAACTTGTTTCATAGCAGACTGTATGAGTGTGTTTGAATGAATCAGTTCAGTGAATGATCTGATGACACAGTTATAAAGACAGTCACTTGTTTAGTTCCTGAATGAATCAGTTGAGTGAATAATTCAATGGTTCGCTAAAAAGACACTTGTCGCCACCTACTGGCGCGACGATGTTATCATACAGAAAGAGTCACTTAAAAATTGCACCATTGCACAGACAAGACAAGAGGAGAGATACAAACAGTGAAAAAAAGCCCTGTCAGACTGTATATCAGCACTCTTGGCACACCACACAGCCAATCAAATCTGAGTACTGTTGTGTTACTGTTAGCTGGTGTTTCTCATCATGACACATTCCAGCTCAGTTAAAGCCCACCACAGATGGACCGTGGCTTCTCGTTGGGCCCAGCCTGACTAGATGCTTCCCAAGCTAATAGTCCAAACTGCGGTCCATCTGCTAGCTAGACTTTTTGGCTTTGCCTCTGGTTCTACTCTTCCTCTCCCCCTCCTCCCTACTCTCTAAATTCCCTCAACAGTCTCTAACAGTAATAATATTTAGCTGTAGTGAGTCCAGAGCTGCAGTTTACTAACAAGGCTGGCACACAGCAGCGCCAGGCCCTGCACAAACACCCTGCATCCTGACTTCACACAGGGTTTCTTCCTCCTCTGTGCCCCTCTTCATAGCCGTCCTTTTTATTTTTACTTTACAGTCAACTGATCCTAAAGCTAGCTACCAGCTTACCCCAGAACACACAAAAGAGACCATAAATGGTCTCAGATCCCTCATATTTTGCTGATTACTTAATAAATAAACCAATCTTACGTATAATAGTATTCAAAGGCAACTGTTTTAAGCCTCAGGAAAAAACATGTTCCTCCTTAAAACATGTTCAGTTGATTTACAGAGTTGCCTTGTATATTAAAACTCAGTCGTCTTTTGAAGCAGCAACTGATGTTTTTCTCTATATTTGTGTTTTTCTTTTCCAGTGTGTCCAAAGGAGTGTGAGAAGAGGGCGTGCACGGAAAAGGGCAAGTGCTGTCACCCCCAGTGCCTTGGCAGCTGCACTGAACCAGACAATGATAAGGCATGTGCCGCCTGCCAGCATTACTTTCACGAGGACCGCTGCGTTGAGGCCTGCCCGCCGGGCACATACAAGTTTGAAGGTTGGCGCTGCATCACCATGGACATGTGTGCCCGTGTTCACCTACCCAGTGAGGTCGACTTTGTCATTCACAATGGAGAGTGTATGCCGGACTGCCCATCCGGATTCACCCGAAATGAGACTCAGAGGTATGCCGCCTGAGCTGGATGTAGGGGTGTCTCATTAGACACCAGTGTCAAGAGTGTTTCTTTATGATTTTGCTGTATTGTTATTGATAACTAAAACTCGAACTGACACTATTAAAATAGTTTTCCTTAACCCTCTAAGCGCCAAAGTCGCAAAATTGCGACAAGACGTCATACTTAATAAAATAGACAGTAGTTCCTAATATGGTGTAATATCTCAATTGTATTCCCTACCACTAGATGGCAGACATGTAGTACTTCGATTCTTATTTAAAAACATGCAAATAATTTCAAACATCAATTCAAGATCTACTATTTCCTGAATATTATGAAATTCAAGATGGCCTCCTCTGATGACGTCATAATATGCAAATTAGATGAGTATATTTACACCCCACATAAACTTTCGGTCATGCCCAACATTCTGAAATAAAGCTGAAATAAAATATAAATATTGGGTGAACATTTTTAATTTAAAAAACAAATGAAAATTAGAAATGATTATTTTGAATTTGGCATTTAACTGAAATAAAATAAGTTTAAGTATTACAATTACAAAAACTAAAACTGAAATAAACATCTATTTAGCTTAATTTAATGATAAATAGAAATATAAAAAACTAATCAAAATGACAAAAGCACATAATAAAATTACCACAGCTTTAAATTTAAAATTAAATATAAAAAATAAAAAAGCTCATTCAAAATATTAATAAATTATAAAAGATGTAACTCTAAAATAAGCTATCATTACTGCATACTAAATAATATATTCTTAACTATATACTAAATAAAAACTTAATTTTGTCATACGGATTAATATTTTTATTAATAAAATAATATTTATTTTAAAATGTTTTGTAAAACTAAACACTGTTATTGTGAAAAAAAGACATTCAAAATAACTGTATTACCAAAAAGTTTAGCAAATTTTTATTTTTAAATATGTCGCAAAATAGAGAACCAGTCACAAATAACAGTCGTTGGTTCATTTCGAGTCAGAAGTGGCTTGTGGTTCAGTAACCACTCTAACTTATTTAGTGAGTCATTTGAACGATTCAAAATAACAAAACATGCCCTTCGGAACACTTAATTCTGACTGGTTGATCACAGCATTCTGTGGTAAAATGTATTTGTGTAACTGCCGTCAGGGTTTATTTTGTGATAATGATCTAACCGCGCAATATCATCACAATATCATCACAACGTGATTTGCGAGATTAGATGAACATGTTCCTCTTGAATTCTCATTTATAAATCCAAAGCTAAAATGGGAAATGTTACCACAGAATTGGTCATAAACAACAGCCGCCCTGCCTGTTCTCTGTAGATAGTGGCTCCATTATTAACACCAAACCAAACCTGTGTACACTTTCTACAACCCTTTTATACACCATATGAACATCTTAATTGTTCTAAAGCTGTTATTTATGCTGCCATTAGGATTTATGTGCTAATTTGAAGGTTTAGATTGAGATTTATGATCTCAAAATTCAGGACTGTTTACTTTCAGGTGGCACATAACCATACTGGAAACCGTTTCTTGAGGTGAAATATGTGTTTAAACTGGGTAAAGGAGATTGTAATTACAACATCTTGGACTTTACTTGGACACCTGTACTTTTCAAGTAAAATATTAACAGAAAAATCACTTCATTTACTTTTCCATGTAACTTTTTACATGTTGAGCCTGTTTTGTAAATTGACCAGACCTGGTTTTGCCTCACTGCTGACTTAATGATCCTCCTTTCACATAAAACCCAGGGTTCAGGCGAGGACTCTGTTAAGCACAAAGACCTCATAAAGCAGTGACCTTGTATTTGTCAAAAACAGGCCTTAAATATGATTCATGTTTTGGCGAGACACAATAATCCTGTCACGGTTCACTGCCGTTTGCCTGTTTGGAGTCTGTGTGTGGCTGTGATCTGTCCTTGACGCTCACTCTCCCTTCTTCTCCCTCTCTCTCCCACCTGCAGTATGTTTTGTAGCGCATGTGACGGACTCTGCGATAAGGTCTGCGAATCTAAAACAATTGACTCGGTGGATGCTGCTCAGTCCCTGCAGGGCTGCACAGTCATCAAAGGCAACCTGCACATCAACATTCGGCGGGGCAGTAAGTACCCTCGCTCTCACCCTCCTCTCCCACAACCCGTAGTGATAAGGTGTTTCTCATTTCTAGACAAATTGCATCAATATTTGTGCCTCTCCCTATTTTTGTACAAATATGTGACCCTGGACTACAAAACCAACTACAAAAGTCATAAGGGTCAATTTTTTAAAAATATGCTTTCCATTGATGTATGGTTTGTTAGGATAGGACAATATTTGGCTGAGATACAACTATTTGAAAATCTGGAATCTGAGGGTGCAAAAAAATCAAAATATTGAGAAAATCACCTTTAAAGTTGTCCAAATGAATTCCTGAGCAATGCATATTACTAATCAAAAATTAAGTTTTGATATATTTACGGTAGGAAATTTACAAAAATATCTTTATGGAACATGATTTTTACTTAATATCCTAATGATTTTTGGTTTTAAAGAAAAATCGATAATTTTGACCCATACAATGTGCTATACCTGTGCTACTTATGATGGGTTTTGTGGTCGAGGGTGGTCGAGTTCCCACAGTCATGGAAAACCTGTCAGAGAATATTAGAATTGTGATTTACAACATGGGAATGTCATGAAAATTAGTAAAATATTAAAATGTCTAGTCAATTTTTATAGTAATTTTTTGTGCTCTGCTCTAAAATATTTAATTTGCTAGATTTTTTTATTATAAAACTTAATTGTGTTTGCACTAAAAACCATGTTACATTTTGTCATTGGTACATATTCTTTGAGTTTTGAAAAACTACGATTTTTTTTACTGGTTTCAAAGTTTACGTTAACTTAAAATATTAGTATTTTTAAGCTCTTGAAAGTATTTTTTTAACAGTGCTTTGGAACAATATTTAGTGTGAACATTTAAAGATAAAGTTGAAATGAAAAGTGTGTAAAACATACTTGTTTTACAGAAAATATTTTTTTAAATGTGTTTTCATTTAATATAATGACAATATAAAATCCAGTTAATTATTTAAAAAATGTGCACTAAATATATATCTGTTTTTCCAAAGACTGGTACCTGATGCACAAATTAAAATCACTTTGGGAAAATTTGGGGTCCTGAAAATTATTGGTCAAACACTGGGGGGACCATTTATTAACTGACATGTTTTTTCCTGGTGTGACACAATAAGGTTCATGTATTTTTTTGAGTATTAGCTGCTAAAGCTCTTAGTGGTTTGATATGGGACAGTTGCTGCCACACATGTATCACTCACACTGATGAAGTGATGAGTTAGTGCAGACACTGTGTGTCCTGTGGGATTTGGTTTGTGTTGCTCCAGTGTCATATCTCTTTCTCTCTGTCCGTCTGTCTCTCTTCTCACACTGTCTCTCTCGCTCTCTCTCTGTTTCCCCAGATAACATTGCATCAGAGCTGGAGAGTTTCATGGGCCTGATCCAGACAGTGACTGGATATGTAAAGATCAAACACTCTCACACTCTGGGCTCTCTGTCCTTCCTCAAGAGCCTGCGATACATTCATGGAGAAGAGCTCACAGAGCAGTAAGACTTTAAAGCACATAACGATTGTCATGGCATTTCGATGCTTGATTGTGTACAGAACAGAATTAGCCCGCAAAACAGGTCCTGTATGCATGCTATGTGTCTCATTGAACTCAGTTATTTGTTGGCCTGCTTAGAACTGTGTCAGAATCATTTGTGTCGTCTTAAATGGTATAACAGCCTGATTCCACTGATGTGGAGATAATTTCAGCTTAAAATTTCCTCAATGAGATGAGGGAAAAATATATGACTGATTCCTGTAAAAAAAAAAAAAAATAATTAAAGCTCTGTTTATTTAATCAAAAATCCAGTAAAAAAAAATAATATTGTTAAATATTATTACAATTAAAATAACTGTTTTCTATTTTATTCTATTTTAAAATGTAATTTGTTTCTGTGATGGCAAAGCTGAATTTTCAGCAACCATTATTCCAGTAGTGACTGGATATGTAAAGATCAAACACTCTCACACTCTGGGCTCTCTGTCCTTCCTCAAGAGCCTGCGATACATTCATGGAGAAGAGCTCACAGAGCAGTAAGACTTTAAAGCACATAACGATTGTCATGGCATTTCGATGCTTGATTGTGTACAGAACAGAATTAGCCCGCAAAACAGGTCCTGTATGCATGCTATGTGTCTCATTGAACTCAGTTATTTGTTGGCCTGCTTAGAACTGTGTCAGAATCATTTGTGTCGTCTTAAATGGTATAACAGCCTGATTCCACTGATGTGGAGATAATTTCAGCTTAAAATTTCCTCAATGAGATGAGGGAAAAATATATGACTGATTCCTGTAAAAAAAAAAAAATAATAATTAAAGCTCTGTTTATTTAATCAAAAATCCAGTAAAAAAAAATAATATTGTTAAATATTATTACAATTAAAATAACTGTTTTCTATTTTATTCTATTTTAAAATGTAATTTGTTTCTGTGATGGCAAAGCTGAATTTTCAGCAACCATTATTCCAGTTTTCAGTCACATGATCCTTCAAAAATCATTCTAATATTATGATTTGTTGCTGTTCAAAGATGATCAGAAGCGATCATGTTCTAAAACTCCAGCACGGTAGTCACGTTGCAACATAGTCTCATGTCTGGAACAAAAAGAAGAACATGAGTATTGCGTGCAGGACCCTGTGTCCTTCACAGTCCTCCGATTGTAACATATTTCTTCAAAGGTTTCCATAGGAATGGCTGAAAGTAATAAAATGTCAGCTTTAAAGGTAGGGTATGTAATTTTTCAAAAACACTTTAGAAAACTGATTCGGGCCGAATAGCAAAACAAACTTGTAGCCAATCAGCAATAAGGGGCGTGTCTACTCGTGATGTGGAGGAGAGAGCTTTCAGTGCATGGGACGGACATTAGCCGAGCGACAGAAAGATAGAGATGGCGGATAAAAAAACAAAAGAGGAAAACGTCTGCGGAACGATAAGGCAAGAAGTAGGACCCGTGTAAATATCGGATCAGCTTTCCAGCGCTGGAGAGAACTCAAGGAGCGGAGGCCTGCGATCGGACGCCGAGGTTGCTTTGTTTCTTCTCGATAGGTGAGTAACACCATGTCTACAACAGCTAAAGTCTGCCTAAACTGGATGCGATCAAACGACCGTTGAAAACCATTTGAAATTTGTGTCAGCACGTCATAAATAGAACCCGGCAGCAGTTTTCTGTCGGGGATTTGTTGCGCCGCGCCGCTCACGTCCGATGTAGACATGGTGTAACATTGGTTTTGCTTTGTTTCACAGAACTAATCGTTGCCTGGGTTGCGTACGTATATGTGGGGAGGAGCTATCAAAATAGGGGCAAGACCCTTTTGGGGTAGGGGCGTGTTTGTTTTGGTGATTTCAAATATCAACATTGGCTACCAGAAATCACTTACTCTGCCTTTAAAGAAATCCTTTATTTATAACATGTACATGAAAAATCTAAAAGATTAGACACAACTATGGGACACGGT
>NW_015549852.1:50450-55447 GCF_001515605.1 Sinocyclocheilus anshuiensis
TGTTTGTTTTGGTGATTTCAAATATCAACATTGCCTACCAGAAATCGCTTACCCTGCCTTTAATATAATGTACAGCTCAGGGTCGTAAAGCTGAAGTCGAGAGATTCAGCTAATATATGTATATGCACAGAAGTATACAAGAAGTGATTTCACACACACACACTTTTTCTATTAATCACTATCTGCTATCTGACTCATTTTTCCTCACATGGTGTCAGTGTTTTATGGAGGATGTCAGAGGGAGGCTGTGGGAACTTTTCTGTTGTGATCTCACTAGGATTGAGTTTCATCTTGAGGAATGCTTGTAAGCAGCTCAGACATTCTCCACGCTCCTGAGGTGTTCAGTGCAACTCAGTCGGGTGCAGCTGCAGAAGTCATCCTAACCCTCTTCTGAGCCATGATCTCCATGCGTGCTTTAATGAAACACAATCTGTGCACACGCTTCAGTTGTTGTTTTCACACATATCGCATTCGTCATGTGTATAGATCTGATCATTCTCATTCCTTTCTTTGGTTAGATTTTTCTTACATTAAAGATAAGAAATGTAGTGTTTAATACTTCGTTGTTTGGGTATGTGTGTTTTCCTATTACAGGTCGTATGCATTCTCTGCAGTCGACAACCAGAACTTGCAGTATCTGTGGGACTGGAGTCAGCACAATCTGACCATTAGAGCTGGGAAATTGTTCTTCCGCTTCAATCCCAAGCTTTGCATGTCTGAGATCCAGAAAATGTGGGAGAAGACCAGTGCTAAGGAAAAGATGGAAGAGGACGATGCTCGTAGCAATGGAGAACGAGCAAGCTGTGAGTAGATGAAGTGTTTCCCGTGATACTCTGCCACTGCCACAGCAAAATTAGCAGATTTTTTAAAAGAAGTAAAACTACCAGCTATATCAATTGAACAGGCATGCACTAGATGCCCCACTTACTCCTGATGAACTCCATAAAGTATTAGATAAAAATACCAAACAACAAATCACCCGGACCTGATAAACTCCCAGACGAATTCTCTAAACACTTCTGGCAAATTTTATTTCTGTTATTTCATATAGTAGTCACAGAAATAATAACTACATCCAAACAAAGACCACGTTTATCCCACTAGTTACCGCCCTCTCTCGTAGATAAATACAAATGTAAAAATCATTACCAAAGCTCTAGCTACTAGGATAGAAACATTAATCCGATGTTAATCCACCATGATCAAACAGGTTTTATCACACACAGAAATGCTTCAGATAACACCCATAGATTATTCAGTTTAATTAGTTTTGCCAAAACAAAAACAAACCAAAATCGTGATTGTATCATTAGATGCTGAAAAAGCATTTGACAAAGTAATTGGACATTTTTATTCACAACTCTTATTTATACCATTTAACTCACTAGTATAGAAATATGGCCTTTGGGGTGAACAGTTTCTCCAATATCAACAAACAAAATCCATAGTTAAATCCAAGATTAATATAACTAATGACATCACTACACTAATATCTAAACTTCATAAATGTATATCCAATACAGATTCAACAGTAGCACTACCAATGGCCAACTGGGAAAATGATTTGGCTTTCTCCCCCAATCCCGACCTCTAGAAGGAAATTTGTAATAATACTTTTTCCATGACTAGCAATACAAATTTACAACTAATACACTACAAGATAATTCACAGGACTCACATCACCCAAAGGAAAAAGTTTAAAATGTTCTGTTCAAATATTCATATACACTGAACAAAATTATAAACGCAACACTTTTGTTTTTGCCCCCATTTTTCATGAGCTGAACTCAACACATTTTAGAGTGGCCTTTTATTGTGGCCAGCCTAAGGCACACCTGTGCAATAATCATGCTGTCTAATCAGCATCTTGATATGCCACACCTGTGAGGTGGATGGATTATCTCGGCAAAGGAGAAGTGCTCACTAACACAGATTTAGACAGATTTGTGAACAATATTTGAGAGAAATAGGCCTTTTGTGTACATAGAAAAAGTCTTAGATCTTTGAGTTCAGCTCATGAAAAATGGGGGCAAAAACAAAAGTGTTGCGTTTATAATTTTGTTCAGTGTATTTAGATACATATGTAATGAGATATATACATACGTATCAGGATAATTATTCCAATATAATATTGTTTTTACATTTACATTATTTGACTCTTAAAATATATATTGCATTAAAAACAAAATATCAATTCAAGTGGCCTCTGCAAACACAGTGCTAGAGCTTTTCTCAGACGTAACTTAAAACTGAGCCATTTTTGCAATTACTTTTAACCTACTGGTCTCTAGAGAATTTTTAATAGATGTATGGAGTCAGTTCTAAGAAAGCGTCCAAATACATTTTAAACAGTATAACTATAGTTTGAAACCTGAAAAACTGAAAGGTTTTAAAAAAGCGAAAGTTTGCTTGTGCAGTTTTTCTTGTAAATAAATTTTATTGGTTTGATATTCTGTTATATAATGCAGTGGCATTTGTAAGTGAGAACAGGTTGGTAGACAACAGTATTATGTTTCTACAAAGACATCACTCAAGACTCTTAAAATGCATTTTGCTCACAAGGTGTCCCAGTTGTTCTTCTGTACCTGCTCTATTATGTGTTTGACAGATTTCTGTACAGAGCGAATTTGCTTCGAAGAACAATGATAATGGCTTATTCATACTTTTTCCTCAGAACATAATTGCTCTGACTCTAGACTGGTGAGACATTAACAGAAGTGCCTTTTCTAATACCACTCTGATTCCTAGAAGCTCATGAAAGATGGAAAGGCCATGGCACAGTTTTACATTCAAGTTGAAGAACTCTTATGGGTGCTTTTAGTTAAATATCTCTTATGACCCCTCTTCTAGGTGAGAGTTATATTCTAAAGTTCAAATCCAACCACACTCAGAGTACTCGGATAAAGCTCACTTGGGAGCGATATCGACCGCCTGACTACAGAGACCTCATCAGCTTCATCGTGTATTACAAGGAGGCGTAAGTATCAGACTGCCAGAAGTTACTATTATAGACATATTATTTACATCAAGTTTATTAGCAGCTTGAGGGTTGTGATAAAGCATTATATAAATGTGCATTTGTGCGCTGTTGTCTCGATGTAGACAATTCCAGAACATCACAGAATTTGACGGACAAGATGGATGTGGCTCAAATAGCTGGAACATGGTGGATGTAGACCTTCCTCAGGACAAATCTACAGACCCAGGAGTATTGTTGTCTTCTCTTAAACCCTGGACACAATATGCCATCTTTGTGAAAGCCGTCACCCTGGTTGTAGAGGACAAGCACATTCTGGGGGCTAAGAGTGAGGTGGTCTATATCCGCACCAATGCATCAGGTGGGCATCACCACTATCCCTCCAATATCCATTACCCAATCTACAATTAGACTTATTACGCCAACTAATCTCTTGCAATTCCACAGCGCCGTCAATGCCCCTCGATGCCCGCGCATATGCCAACTCCTCCTCATCCCTGATGGTGAAGTGGTCTCCTCCCATCTCTCCCAATGGAAACAAAACCTTGTACCTGCTCCGCTGGCAGCAGCAGACAGAAGACCATGAACTCTACCAGCATAACTACTGCTCTAAAGGTAAGTGTGCACCATTAATGTACCCTCATCACCTCCACTAACCTTCAGGTATTCCAGAGAAACGTACAATAACTATTATTTACAAAATGTGTGAAGCTTGTTGTTGTTGTTGCTCAATCAGCTCAGTCTGTGTCATTGTTTTGGACTACAGAGCTAAAAATTCCCATCCGCATCTCAGCCACGGCTTTGTCGGACATGGAAGGCGAAACAAAGCCCACCAAATCAGATGTTGGTGGGGGTGAGAAGGGCTGCTGCCCCTGCCCAAAAACCAAGGAGGACCTAAAGGCGGAAGCTGAAGACAGATCTTATCGAAAAGTCTTCGAGAACTTCCTGCACAACTCCATCTTCACACCTAGGTATGACACATGCACTGATGGCACTTTCTGAAGCTCTTAGTGTGACGCAGGTCTGTTTGGTTTAGTGGACTCTCCACTTTGCATCTCCTGCTATTTGAAAACATTTCTACAGCCCAAGTGCCTAAGCCCGGTTTAAATGTTTGAATGATTTGATTTTGAAAAAAGAACATTTTAGGTTCAGTACAAGTCGAATCAACATCACTTGTGGCAAAGTATTACAACACAAATTTTCAAAATTTTCAAATCTAAGTTACAGTGAAGCACTTACAATGTAAGTGAAATCAGGGTCAATCTGTAAATGTTTTAATACTGTGTTTCAAACATATAGCCATAGGACGTATGCATGTTAACAAGATTTTAGTGTTAATATAGTGTTAGGGTGCTTTCACACCTGGCCCGTTGTTTCGGAACCTGGCGTGTTTCCCCCCTTAGCTCAGTTCGTTTGGCCATATGTGAACACGGCAATCACGCTCAGATCCGCGCCAAAACAATCGGTCCGAGATCGCCTGAACGAGGTGGTCTCGGTTCGATTGCTGACTGAGTGGAATCCCGGAAAATAAACCGTGTAACTCTGACCAATGAGGGAACAGTTTACTCGCGCGTGACTTTTATTAACAAATTTGGTCCATTTCGAAACTTTGCCGTGTAAAAGCGAACCGCACCAAGAATAAAACGCAACATTGTAATAATTTTAATCCCTGTTTCGTAACAAAGCAATCGATCTAAAGGTGTGAAAGCACCCTTTACAACTTTGTTGCCATGATAACATAATGCCTAAAACCATAAAATGACCATAAAAATGTCAAGAACAATTTTACAATTCAACAGAATTAATTTCTGTTAAAATGGAATTATGTTTAAATTAATTTTTATAAATAAAAGTGTTAAAAAATAGTGTTTTTATAAAACCTTAAAGGGATAGTTCACCCAAAAATGAAAGTTCTGTCATTAATTACTTACCCTCGTGTTGATCGAAACCCGTAACACCTTCGTTCATCTTCGGAACACAATTTAAGATATTTTTGATTAAATATGAGGGCTCTATGACC